>NC_068421.1:16576723-16629223 GCF_023373465.1 Oncorhynchus keta | reverse complement strand
AGGAACAGTAGGGCAGGGAGACAGAGGAGCAGTAGGGCTGGGAGACAGAGGAGCAGTAGGGCAGGGGGATAGAGGAGCAGTAGGGCAGGGAGACAGAGGAGCAGTAGGGCAGGGAGACAGAGGAGCAGTAGGACAGGGAGATAGAGGAGCAGTAGGACAGGGAGATAGAGGAGCAGTAGGACAGGGAGATAGAGGAGCAGTAGGGCAGGGAGACAGAGGAGCAGTAGGACAGGGAGATAGAGGAGCAGTAGGGCAGGGAGACAGAGGAGCAGTAGGGCAGGGAGACAGATGAGCAGTAGGGCAGGGAGACAGAGGAGCAGTAGGACAGGGAGATAGAGGAGCAGTAGGACAGGGAGATAGAGGAGCAGTAGGACAGGGAGATAGAGGAGGAGTAGGACAGGAAGACAGGGAGACAGAGGAGCAGTAGGACAGGAAGACAGGGAGACAGAGGAGCAGTAGGACAGGAAGACAGGGAGACAGAGGAGCAGTTGGGCAGGGAGACAGAGGAGCAGTAGGGCATGGAGACAGAGGAGCAGTAGGGCAGGGAGACAGGGAGACAAATGAGCAGTAGGACAGGGAGACAGGAGCAGGAGGGCAGGGGGACAGGGAGATAGGAGCAGTAGGACAGGGAGACAGGAGCAGTAGGACAGGGAGACAGAGGAGCAGTAGGACAGGGAGACAGTGAGACAGGGGAGCAGTAGGACAGGGAGACAGAGGAGCAGTAGGACAGGAAGACAGGGAGACAGAGGAGCAGTAGGGCAGGGAGACAGAGGAGCAGTAGGACAGGGAGATAGAGGAGCAGTAGGGCAGGGAGACAGAGGAGCAGTTGGGCAGGGAGACAGAGGAGCAGTAGGGCAGGGAGCCAGAGGAGCAGTAGGACAGGGTGATAGAGGAGCCGTAGGGCAGGGAGACAGAGGAACAGTAGGGCAGGGAGACAGAGGAGAAGAAGGACAGGGAGACAGAGGATCAGTAGGGCAGGGAGACAGAGGAGCAGTAGGACAGGGAGACAGAGGAGCAGTAGGGCAGGGAGACAGATGAGCAGTAGGGCAGGGAGACAGAGGAGCAGTAGGACAGGGAGATAGAGGAGCAGTAGGGCAGGGAGACAGAGGAGAAGTAGGGCAGGGAGATAGAGGAGCAGTAGGACGGGGAGATAGAGGAGCAGTAGGACAGGAAGACAGGGAGACAGAGGAGCAGTAGGACAGGAAGACAGGGAGACAGAGGAGCAGTAGGGCAGGGAGACAGAGGAGCAGTTGGGCAGGGAGACAGAGGAGCAGTAGGGAGGGGGGACAGGGAGACAGGAGCAGTAGGGACAGGGAGACAGGGAGACAGGAGCAGTAGGGAGGGGGGACAGGGAGACAGGAGCAGTAGGAAAGGGTGACAGGGAGACAGGAGCAGTAGGGAAAGGGGGACAGGGAGACAGGAGCAGTAGGAAAGGGGTGACAGGAGACAGGAGCAGTAGGGAGGGGGGACAGGGAGACAGGAGCAGTAGGGAGGGGGACAGGGAGACAGGAGCAGTAGGGAGGGGGACAGGAGACAGGAGCAGTAGGGAGGGGGACAGGGAGACAGGAGCAGTAGGGAGGGGGACAGGAGACAGGAGCAGTAGGGAGGGGGACAGGAGACAGGAGCAGTAGAAAAGGGTGACAGGAGACAGGAGCAGTAGGGAGGGGGATAGGGAGACAGGAACAGTAGGAAAGGGGGACAGGGAGACAGGAGCAGTAGGGAAGGGGGACAGGGAGACAGGAGCAGTAGGGAAGGGGGACAGGGAGACAGGAGCAGTAGGGAAGGGGACAGGGAGACAGGGGGACAGGAGCAGGGGGGCAGGGGGACAGGGAGACAGAGGAGCAGTATGGCAGAGAGACAGGCAGACAGAGGAGCAGTAGGGCAGAGAGACAGGGAGACAGAGGAGCAGTAGGGCAGGGAGACAGGGGCACACGGGACAGGAGCAGGAAAGCAGGTGGACAGGGAGACAGAGGAGCAGTAGGACAGGGAGACAGAGGAGCAGTAAGACAGGGTGACAGGGAGACAGGAGCAGTATGAGCAGTTGGACAGGGAGACAGGGAGACAGGAGCAGTAGGGAGGGGGGACAGGGAGACAGGAGCAGTATGGCAGAGAGACAGGCAGACAGAGGAGCAGTAGGGCAGAGAGACAGGGACACACGGGACAGGAGCAGGAGGGCAGGGGGACAGGGAGTCAGGAGCAGGAGAGCAGGTTGACAGGGAAACAGAGGAGCAGTAGGACAGGGAGACAGGAGCAGTAGGGAGGGGGGACAGGGAGACAGGAGCAGTAGGGAGGGGGGACAGGGAGACAGGAGAAGTAGGAAAGGGGGACAGGGAGACAGGAGCAGTAGGGAAGGGGGACAGGGAGACAGGAGCAGTAGGAAAGGGGGACAGGGAGACAGGAGCAGTAGGAAAGGGTGACAGGGAGACAGGAGCAGTAGGGAAGGGGGACAGGGAGACAGGAGCAGTAGGGAAAGGGGACAGGGAGACAGGAGCAGTAGGAAAGGGGGACAGGGAGACAGGAGCAGCAGGGAAGGGGGACAGGGAGACAGGAGCAGTAGGGAGGGGGGACAGGGAGACAGGAGCAGTAGGGAAGGGGGACAGGGAGACAGGGGGGGAGCAGGGGGGCAGGGGGACAGGGAGACAGAGGAGCAGTATGGCAGAGAGACAGGAAGACAAAGGAGCAGTAGGGCAGAGAGACAGGCAGACAGAGGAGCAGTAGGGCAGGGAGACAGGGACACACGGGACAGGAGCAGGAGGTCAGGGGGACAGGGAGTCAGGAGCAGGAGAGCAGGTGGACAGGGAAACAGGAGCAGTAGGACAGGGAGACAGGAGCAGTAGGACAGGGAGACAGGAGCAGTAGGGCAGGGAGACAGGGAGACAGGAGCAGGAGGGCAGGGGGACAGGGAGTCAGGAGCAGGAGGGCAGGGGGACAGGGAGTCAGGAGCAGGAGGGCAGGGGGACAGGGAGTCAGGAGCAGGAGGGCAGGGGGACAGGGAGTCAAGAGCAGGAGAGCAGGTGGACAGGGAGTCAGGAGCAGGAGAGCAGGTGGACAGGGAGACAGAGGAGCAGTAGGACAGGGAGACAGAGGAGCAGTAGGACAGGGAGACAGAGGAGCAGTAGGACAGGGAGACAGGGAGACAGGGGGACAGGAGCAGGGGGACAGGGAGACAGGGGGACAGGGCCAGGGGAGCAGTAGGGCAGGGGGACAGGGAGACAGGGGCAGGGGAGCAGTAGGACAGGGGGACAGGGAGACAGGGGCAGGGGGACAGGGTCATGGGGACAGGGAGACAGGGGCAGGGGAGCAGTAAGGGAAGGGAGATAGGGGCAGGGTGACAGGGAGACAGGGGCAGGGGAGCAGTAGGGCAGGGGGACAGGGAGACAGGGGAGCAGGGGAACAGTGGCTTCTACCTTGCTGAGTGGCCTTTCAGGTTATGTCGATATAGGACTAGTTTTACTGTGGATATAGATACTGTTGTACTTGTTTCCTCCACCATCTTCACAAGGTCCTTTTCTGTTGTTCTGGGATTGATTTGCACTTTTTGCACCAAAGTACGTTCATCTCTAGGAGACAGAATGCGTCTCCTTCCTGTGTGGTGTGATGGCTGCTTTGTCCCATGGTGTTAATATTTGCGTACTATTGTTTGTACGGATGAACGTGGTACCTTCAGGCATTTGGAAATTGCTCCCAAGGATGAACCAGACTTGTGGATTTCAACAATTGAGGTCTTGGCAGATTTCTTTTGATTTTCCCATGATGTCAAGCAAAGAGGCACTGAGTTTGAAGGTAGACCTTGCAATACATCCACAGGTACACCTCCAATTGACTCAATTGATTATATCGATTATCCTGTCAGAAGCTTCTAAAGCCATGACATAATTTTCTGGAATTTTCCAAGCTTTTTAAAGGCACAGTCAACTTAGTGTATGTAAACAAATCAAATCAAATCAAATTGTATTTGTCACATACACATGGTTAGCAGATGTTAATGCGAGTGTAGCGAAATGCTTGTGCTTCTAGTTCCGACAATGCAGTAATAACCAACAAGTAATCTAATGAACAATTCCAAAACTACTGTCTTATACACAGTGTAAGGGGATAAAGAATATGTACATAAATATATATGAATGAGTGATGGTACAGGGCAGCATACAGTAGATGGTATCGAGTACAGTAAATACATATGAGATGAGTATGTAAACAAAGTGGCATAGTTAAATTGGCTAGTGATACATGTATTACATAAGGATGCAGTAGATGATATAGAGTACAGTATATAGGTATGCATATGAGATGAATAATGTAGGGTATGTAACATTATATAAAGTAGCATTGTTTAAAGTGGCTAGTGATATATTTTACATCATTTCCCATCAATTCCCATTATTAAAGTGGCTGGAGTTGAGTCAGTGTGTTGGCAGCAGCCACTCAATGTTCGTGGTGGCTGTTTAACAGCCTGATGGCCTTGAGATAGAAGCTGTTTTTCAGTCTCTCGGTCCCAGCTTTGATGCACCTGTACTGACCTCGCCTTCTGTATGATAGCGGGGTGAACAGGCAGTGGCTCGGGTGGTTGTTGTCCTTGATGATCTTTATGGCCTTCCTGTAACATCGGGTGGTGTAGGTGTCCTGGAGGGCAGGTAGTTTGCCCCCGGTGATGCGTTATGCAGACCTCACTACCCTCTGGAGAGCCTTACGGTTGTGGGTGGAGCAGTTGCCGTACCAGGCGGTGATACAGCCCACCAGGATGCTCTCGATTGTGCATCTGTAGAAGTTTGTGAGTGCTTTTGGTGACAAGCCGAATTTCTTCAGCCTCCTGAGGTTGAAGAGGCGCTGCTGTGCCTTCTTCACGATGCTGTCTGTGTGGGTGGACCAATTCAGTTTGTCTGTGATGTGTATGCCGAGGAACTTAAAACTTGCTACCCTCTCCATTACTGTCCTGTCGATGTGGATAGGGGGGTGTTCCCTCTGCTGTTTCCTGAAGTCCACAATCATCTCCTTAGTTTCGTTGACGTTGAGTGTGAGGTTATTTTCCTGACACAAACAGCTGATCCACTGGAGTTGTGATACAGTGAATTATAAGTGAAATAATCTGTCTGTAAACAATTGTTGGAAAAATGACTTGTGTCATCCACAAAGTAGATATCCTATCCAACTTGCCAAAACTATAGTTTGTTAACAAGACATTTGTGGAATTGTTGAAAAACTAGTTTTAATGACTCCAACCTAAGTGTATGTAAACTTCCGACTTTATCTGTATCTGAACTTGTTGTAATCATGGACGAATTACCGACCAGCACGCAGGGCAAGTGCCCAGGGGTCATGACCTCCAGGGGGCCCCCACTGATTTTGTTAGTCACTCTCACGCAGATATCATATCAACATGGCATATGTCAAGGCACAATATGTAGCAGGATTAGCTGTTAAACTGCAACAACAACAAAAAAGTTTTGTAAAACAAATGTTCTGCTAACAGATCCCTCTGTACATATTAAATTATAGTTTTAATCACCAATCCCAGTGCTGAGTTAATGTGAGTTAATGTGTAACATCTTATTGTATAGCTAAAAGGTTGTTTGTAGATCGACTGAAGTGAATGAAGTGACAACAACCAATGTGATAATGGCCTGGGTAATTTTTGCTTGTTTTTGCTGTTCTCTAAATAGCATTTTGGATCTCACTAAAACTCAGACCCTGACTACTTCCCTGGCAAAGGCCTTGAGGTACTTTCCAGGCCTGCTGTTGCCAGCACTCCAGTTTAAACCAATTGCGTTTCAATTTTGGGTGGACCTGGGGGAGTATGCCCCCCCCCTAAATAATGGTAGGGGAAACATAGTAGCATGATGCAGCCTAGCAGCCAGGAATATGTAGCCTAGCAGCCAGGAATATGTAGCCTAGCAGCCAGGAATATGTAGACTAGCAGCCAGGAATATGTAGCCTAGCAGCCAGGAATATGTAGCTTAGCAGCCAGGAATAGGTAGCCTAGCAGCCAGGAATATGTAGCCTAGCAGCCAGGAATATGTAGCCTAGCAGCCAGGAATAGGTAGCCTAGCAGCCAGGAATACTACGTAGCCTAGCAGCCAGGAATATGTAGCCTAGCAGCCAGGAATAGGTAGCCTAGCAGCCAGGAATACATAGCCTAGCAGCCAGGAATAGGTAGCCTAGCAGCCAGGAATATGTAGCCTAGCAGCCAGGAATATGTAGCCTAGCAGCCAGGAATAGGTAGCCTAGCAGCCAGGAATATGTAGCCTAGCAGCCAGGAATAGGTAGCCTAGCAGCCAGGAATATGTAGCCTAGCAGCCAGGAATATGTAGCCTAGCAGCCAGGAATATGTAGCTTAGCAGCCAGGAATAGGTAGCCTAGCAGCCAGGAATATGTAGCCTAGCAGCCATGAATATGTAGCCTAGCAGCCAGGAATAGGTAGCCTAGCAGCCAGGAATACGTAGCCTAGCAGCCAGGAATATGTAGCCTAGCAGCCAGGAATAGGTAGCCTAGCAGCCAGGAATACGTAGCCTAGCAGCCAGGAATAGGTAGCCTAGCAGCCAGGAATATGTAGCCTAGCAGCCAGGAATATGTAGCCTAGTAGCCAGGAATATGTAGCCTAGCAGCCAGGAATAGGTAGCCTAGCAGCCAGGAATATGTAGCCTAGCAGCCAGGAATATGTAGCCTAGCAGCCAGGAATATGTAGCCTAGCAGCCAGGAATAGGTAGCCTAGCAGCCAGGAATATGTAGCCTAGCAGCCAGGAATAGGTAGCCTAGGAGCCAGGAATATGTAGCCTCGCAGCCAGGAATAGGTAGCCTAGCAGCCAGGAATATGTAGCCTCGCAGCCAGGAATATGTAGCCTAGCAACCAAGCCATATGCAACTGACTGAGAGAAGGCCACTGCTTCTTTTCCCTAAGTGGGACCTAGGCCTAGTGCTTGTACTCAGTGCTTAAATTCCATGTCGTTTTTCTTTTTCTTTTGCTGGGGGTCAGAGCAGGCTCACCTGAACATGTATATATATATATATATATATATATATATATATGTAAACCCTTTTTGCGTGTTTTTCCAGGTTAGTGAAAAATGTCTGCCTTTCCAATTATTTGAGAAAAATGCTTTCCTGTAATAATTTACTTTGCTTGCTCGGGACATCCACCGTGCATTCAAATTATGCTGAAAGGTCTGTTGAACGGAGAGTCAGAGGAAACACTTTGTGTGGTGTAATTTACTTTGCCGTGCTGAGCCCCTCTCAATAAACTGCACTGACAGAGGCCTTGATTCCTCGATTATTTTGGCACAGAAGCTTGAAAATGGCAGGTCTTTACTTCTGTTTCCCCAGGGGTTGAGCTATAGATTCTAGAATGCTGGTGTTGAGCTATAGATTCTAGAACGCTGTTGTTGAGCTGTAAATTCTAGAACGCTGGTGTTGAGCTATAGATTCTAGAACGCTGGTGTTGAGCTATAGATTCTAGATGCTGGTGTTGAGCTATAGATTCTAGTACACTGGTGTTGAGCTTTAGATTATAGAACACTGGTTTTGAGCTGTATATTCTAGAATGCTGGTGTTGAGCTATAGATTCTAGAATGCTGGTGTTGAGCTATAGATTATTGAATGCTGGTGTTGAGCTATAGATTCCAAAACACTGATGTTGAGCTATAGATTCTAGAACACTGGTGTTGAGCTTTAGATTCTAGAACACTGGTGTTGAGCTATAGATTCTAGAATGCTGGTGTTGAGCTATAGATTCTAGAATGCTGGTTTTGAGCTATAGATTCCAAAACACTGATGTTGAGTTATAGATTCTAGAACACTGGTGTTGCTAACGACAATAACAAAGGGCCACCAGTGTTTTTTGAACGCGTTTGGCTCGATGATGCAGTGTCCGACAAGCTGCAACTAACTTCTGCTCTTTTTCTTCTAACATGACTACTCAATCAACCGGATCGGGGAGTTGGGGGGGGTCTGCTTGACCATTCCTTCCTTCTCTGAACCGTAGATTCATTAAATTTTTTGATAGATGTTGTTGTTTAGAGCAAGAGACCTTGTCGCCCGGAAATGGGAAAATAGTCCATTTAAAGTGTAGCGTTGGGTTGGGATCGATAGCTCGTTAGAGCGCCGTTTGATGAGCTTCCGTGGGGAAGGTAATTCAGCTATAAACCGTCTGGAATGGATTCAGTGCCCCACCACTTTCTCTCTCTCTCTCTCTCTCTCTCTCTCTCTCTCTCTCTCTCTCTCTCTCTCTCTCTCTCTCTTTCACTCCCTCTCTCTTTCCCTCCCTCTCTCTTTCCCTCTCCCTCTCTCTTTCTCTCTCCTTCTCTATCACTCCCTCTCTCTTTCCCTCCCTCTCTCTTTCCCTCTCCCTCTCTCTTTCCCTCCCTCTCTCTTTCCCTCCCTCTCTCTTTCTCTCTCCCTCTCTTTCCCTCCCCTTCTCTTTCTCTCGCTCTCTTTCACTCCCTCTTTCTTTCCCTCCCTCTCTCTTTCCCTCTCCCTCGCTCTTTCTCTCCTTCTCCTTCACTCCCTCTCTTTTTCCCTCGCTCTCTCTTTCTCTCTCCTTCTCTTTCCCTCCCTCTCTCTTTCCCTCCCCCTCTCTTTCCATCTCCCTCTCTTTCTCTCTGCCTCTCTTTCCCTCCCTCTCTCTTTCCCTCCCTCTCTCTTTCTCTCTCCCTCTCTTTCCCTCCCTCTCTCTTTCTCTCTGCCTCTCTTTCCCTCCCTCTCTCTTTCCCTCCCTCCCTCCTCTCTCCCTCTCTTTCCCTCTCTTTCCCTCCCTCTCTCTTTCCCTCCCTCTCTCTTTCTCTCTCCCTCTCTTTCCCTCCCTCTCTCTTTCCCTCCCTCTCTCTTTATAGCTGCCTCTCTTTCTCTCTGCCTCTCTTTCCCTCCCTCTCTTTTTCCCTCGCTCTCTCTTTATCTCTCCTTCTCTTTCCCTCCCTCTCTCTTTCCCTCCCTCTCTCTTTATAGCTGCCTCTCTTTCTCTCTGCCTCTCTTTTTCCCTCGCTCTCTCTTTCTCTCTCCTTCTCTTTCCCTCCCTCTCTCTTTCTCTCTGCCTCTCTTTCCCTCCCTCTCTCTTTCCCTCCCTCTCTCTTTCTCTCTCCCTCTCTTTCCCTCCCTCTCTCTTTCTCTCTGCCTCTCTTTCCCTCCCTCTCTCTTTCCCTCCCTCTCTCTTTCTCTCTGCCTCTCTTTCCCTCCCTCTCTTTTTCCCTCGCTCTCTCTTTCTCTCTCCTTCTCTTTCCCTCCCTCTCTCTTTCCCCCCCTCTCTCTTTATAGCTGCCTCTCTTTCTCTCTTGCCTCTCTTTCCCTCCCTCTCTTTTTCCCTCGCTCTCTCTTTATCTCTCCTTCTCTTTCCCTCCCTCTCTCTTTCCCTCCCTCTCTCTTTATAGCTGCCTCTCTTTCTCTCTGCCTCTCTTTTTCCCTCGCTCTCTCTTTCTCTCTCCTTCTCTTTCCCTCCCTCTCTCTTTCTCTTTCTCTTTCCCTCCCTCTCTTTCCCTCCCTCTCTCTTTCCTCTCCTCTCTTTCCCTCCCTTTCTCTCTCCTTCTCTTTCCCTCCCTCTCTCTTTCTCTCTAACTCTCTTTCCCTCCCTCTCTCTTTCCCTCCTCTTTCCCTCCCTCTTCTTTAGCTCCCTCTCTTTCTCTCTGCCTCTCTTTTCCCTCCCTCTCTCTTTTCTCTCTGCCTCTCTCCCTCCCTTTCCTCTCTCTCTTTCTCTCTCCCTCTCTTTCCCTCCCTCTCTCTTTCTCTCTAACTCTCTTTCCCTCCCTCTCTCTTTCTCTCTCCCTCTCTCTTTCTCTCTAACTCTCTTTCTCTCTCCCTCTCTCTTTCCCTCCCTCTCTCTTTCTCTCTCCCTCTCTTTCCCTCCCTCTCTCTTTCTCTCTGCCTCTCTTTCTCTCTGCCTCTCTTTCCCTCCCTCTATCTTTCCCTCCCTCTCTCTTTCTCTCTCCCTCTCTTTCCCTCCCTCTCTCTTTCTCTCTAACTCTCTTTCCCTCCCTCTCTCTTTCTCTCTGCCTCTCTTTCTCTCTGCCTCTCTTTCTCTCTGCCTCTCTTTCTCTCTGCCTCTCTTTCTCTCTGCCTCTCTTTCCCTCCCTCTCTCTTTCTCTCTGCCTCTCTTTCCCTCCCTCTCTCTTTCTCTCTGCCTCTCTTTCTCTCTTCTCTCTGCCTCTCTTTCCCTCCCTCTCTCTTTCTCTCTGCCTCTCTTTCTCTCTGCCTCTCTTTCTCTCTGCCTCTCTTTCCCTCCCTCTCTCTTTCTCTCTGCCTCTCTTTCCCTCCCTCTCTCTTTCTCTCTGCCTCTCTTTCTCTCTGCCTCTCTTTCTCTCTGCCTCTCTTTCTCTCTGCCTCTCTTTCTCCCTCCCTCTCTCTTTCCCTCCCTCTCTCTTTCCCTCCCTCTCTCTTTATAGCTGCAAAAAGCTTTTAAAAAAGCATTGATTGGTTGCGCATGCTTTCTCTTTCCTGGCCTGCCGCTGCTCAGACAAGGGGAGATAAAGTGATGGTGTGTGTTTCCTCACTACTAGTTCCCTTGGGGCAGTGAGTAGCAGGCCTGTACAGACCTATAGGAGCAGAGATTGCTCAGTCAGCCAGTCTACCTACCTCAGTGTCTTTGTGTTAGCTGTTAGCTGGTGCTGTGTCTGCCAGTCCGTCTAGGTGTCATTGATTAATTAACACTGTGTGGGTATTCTGGGTGGTTACTTACTGTACATGGGACTCTAAATCTGTGTCAGTGATTGTTAATGCAAGTTTGTTCGCTCTACCTCATTGGCTTACAATAGTGGGTGTGTCTATGTGTGTGTCAGGAGTGTCTATCTGCAGTGTGTGTGTTGTGTGTGATATGTGTGTGTGTGTGTGTGTGACGCTGTGGGAGTGGAAGCTCTGTCAACACAGAAGCTTCCTAGTGTTAGCTGGAACAGTAATTGACTTCAGCACTGTGTTATTGTAGTGGGGCATCAAGTCCTGTCAGGTCCTCACTGACCAAACTACTACTGATCCTACTGGTACGACTACAACAACTAGCACAGAGTGAGAGTGAGAGAGAGAGAGAGAGAGAGAGAGAGAGAGAGAGGAGAAATGGGGGGTGAGGGCAAGGGAGAGTGACGGGGAGAGGTAGAGTGAGGGGTCGGTCAAGAGGGGGAGCGGTAGTGAGTAGGAAAATGAGAGGTAGAGAGAGAAAGAGAAAGAGAGAGAGAGGCAAGGCTAAAGAGAGAGAGAGGCAGGGCTTATAAGGGGAAGCGTGTGGCAGAGGTAAAGAGAGATATTCTGAGAGAGCATTATAGAAAGAGAGAGTCAAAGCTGCTCGGTCATGGAAACCGATTTCATGAAGCTCCCGAATCAGTTTGGAACGCGTTAGTGAGTGTTGATACCAAGGACAGATGATTTTTACACGCTTCATCACACGGCGGTCCCGTTCTGGGAGCTTGTGTAGCCTACCACTTCGCGGCGGAGCCGTTGTTGCTCCTAGATGTTTCCACTTCACAATGACAGCACTTAAAGCTGACCGGGGCAGCACTAGCAGGGCAGAAATTTGACAAACTGACTTGTTGGAAAGGTGGCATCCTATGATGGTGCCACGTTGAAAGTAACTGAGCTCTTCAGTAAGGCCATTCTACAGTACTGCCAATGTTTGTCTCTGGAGATTGTATGGCTGTGAGCTCGATGGGTGTGGCTGAAACTGGTGTGGCTGAAATAGCCGAATCAACTAATTGAAGGTGTCCACATACGTTTGCTTTTATAGTGTATCTGTGTATGAGAATGGATGGAGTGAGTTGCTTGTATGTGTGCTGGAATATCAGTGTGTGTAGAGTGTAGGGCCCTGCAGAAGAAAAAAAATACAAAGGTCAACTCAGATAGTTCATGTAACCATTTTGTAAGTATTTTGTTAGCTATTTAGCAGTCTTATGGCTTGGGGATAGAAGCTGTTCAGGAGTCTGTTGGTGTCAGACTTGATGCACCGGTACCGCTTGCCGTGCGGAAGTTGAGCGACATGGGGTCAGACTCGTTCAGTCTGACGTATGGATCGTTCCTTTATTGCTCGTTTGAGTTATGTCCAGGTGTTGTTTTGTCCAGGTGTTGTTTTGTCTTGTCCAGGTGTTGTTTTGTCTTGTCCAGGTGTTGTTTTGTCATGTCCAGGTGTTGTTTTGTACAGGTGTTGTTTTGTCTTGTCCAGGTGTTGTTTTGTCATGTCCAGGTGTTGTTTTGTCATGTCCAGGTGTTGTTTTGTCATGTCCAGGTGTTGTTTTGTCTTGTCCAGGTGTTGTTTTGTCATGTCCAGGTGTTGTTTTGTCATGTCCAGGTGTTGTTTTGTCCAGGTGTTGTTTTGTCTTGTCCAGGTGTTGTTTTGTCTTGTCCAGGTGTTGTTTTGTCATGTCCAGGTGTTGTTTTGTCATGTCCAGGTGTTGTTTTGTCATGTCCAGGTGTTGTTTTGCCCAGGTGTTGTTTTTTGTCCAGGTGTTGTTTTTTGTCCAGGTGTTGTTTTGTCCAGGTGTTGTTTTGTCATGTCCAGGTGTTGTTTTGTCATGTCCAGGTGTTGTTTTGTCATGTCCAGGTGTTGTTTTGTCTTGTCCAGGTGTTGTTTTGTCTTGTCCAGGTGTTGTTTTGTCTTGTTTTCCAGGTGTTGTTTTGTCATGTCCAGGTGTTGTTTTGTCCAGGTGTTGTTTTGTCACGTCCAGGTGTTGTTTTGTCTTGTCCAGGTGTTGTTTTGTCATGTCCAGGTGTTGTTTTGTCCAGGTGTTGTTTTGTCTTGTCCAGGTGTTGTTTTGTCCAGGTGTTGTTTTGTCCAGGTGTTGTTTTGTTGTTTTGTCTTGTCCAGGTGTTGTTTTGTCATGTCCAGGTGTTGTTTTGTCCAGGTGTTGTTTTGTCTTGTCCAGGTGTTGTTTTGTCCAGGTGTTGTTTTGTCTTGTCCAGGTGTTGTTTTGTCATGTCCAGGTGTTGTTTTGTCATGTCCAGGTGTTGTTTTGTCTTGTCCAGGTGTTGTTTTGTCATGTCCAGGTGTTGTTCTGTCTTGTCCAGGTGTTGTTTTGTCATGTCCAGGTGTTGTTTTGTCATGTCCAGGTGTTGTTTTGTCATGTCCAGGTGTTGTTTTGTCTTGCCCAGGTGTTGTTTTGTCTTGTCTAGGTGTTGTTTTGTCATGTCCAGGTGTTGTTTTGCCCAGGTGTTGTTTTGTCTTGTCCAGGTGTTGTTTTTTGTCCAGGTGTTGTTTTGTCCAGGTGTTGTTTTGTCCAGGTGTTGTTTTTTGTCCAGGTGTTGTTTTGTCATGTCCAGGTGTTGTTTTGCCCAGGTGTTGTTTTGTCTTGTCCAGGTGTTGTTTTGTCCAGGTGTTGTTTTGTCCAGGTGTTGTTTTGTCCAGGTGTTGTTTTGTCATGTCCAGGTGTTGTTTTGTCCAGGTGTTGTTTTGTCTTGTCCAGGTGTTGTTTTGCCCAGGTGTTGTTTTGTCTTGTCCAGGTGTTGTTTTGTCTTGTCCAGGTGTTGTTTTGTCATGTCCAGGTGTTGTTTTGTCATGCGTGTGGCTGTCCCTTTTCCTTTATCAGTTTAAGTTTAATGTGTCGCTGTGATCTTACTAGGTCACATACAGGTAATTAAATGGTCAAATGTGCAGGGTGTAGAGGTCGACCGATTATGATTTTTCAACGCCGATACCGATACCGGTTATTGGAGGACCAAATAAAGCCGATACCGATTAATCAGCCTTTTATTTTTTATTTTTTGTAATAATGACAATTACAACAATACTGAATTGACACTTATTTTAACTTAATATAATACATCAATAAAATCAATTTAGCCTCAAATAAATAATGAAACATGTTCAATTTGGTTTAAATAATGCAAAAACAAAGTGTTGAAGAAGAAAGTAAAAGTGCAATATGTGCTATGTAAGAAAGCTAACGTTTCAGTTCCTTGCTCAGAACATGAGAACATATGAAAGCTGGTGAATGAATACCTTTGACTATTGTATGTTCTTATAGGCACTTTAGTATTGCCAGTGTAACAGTATAGCTTCCATCCCTCGCCTTGCCGCTACCTGGGCTCGAACCAGGAACACATTGACAACAGCCACCCTCGAAGCAGCGTTAGCCATGCAGAGCAAGGGGAACAACTACTCCAAGTCTCAGAGCGAGTGAAGTTTGAAACGCTATTAGCGCGCACCCTGCTAACTAGCTAGCCATTTCACTTCGGTTACACCAGCCTAATCTCGGGAGTTGATAGGCTTGAATTCATAAACAGCGCAATGCTGTTTGAATGAATGCTTACGAGCCTGCTGGTGCCTACCATCGCTCAGTCAGACTGCTCTATCAAATCATAGACTTAATTATAATATAATAACACACAGAAATACGAGCCTTTGGTCATTAATATGGTCGAATCCGGAAACTATAATTTTGAAAACAAAACGTTTATTCTTTCAGTGAAATACGGAAACGTTCCGTATTTTATCTAACGGGTGGCATCCCGAAGTCTAAATATTGCTGTTACATTGCTCAACCTTCAATGTTATGTCATAATTACGTAAAATTCTGGCAAATTAGTTCGCAATGAGCCAGGCAGCCCAAACTATTGCATATACCCTGACTCTGCGTGCAATGAACGCAAGAGAATTGACACAATTTCACCTGGTTAATATTGCCTGCTAACCTTTCTTTTAGCTAAATATGCAGGTTAAAAAATATATACTTCTGTGTATTGATTTTAAGAAAGGCATTGATGTTTATGGTTAGGTACACGTTGGAGCAACGACATTCCTTATTCGCGAATGCGCACCGCATCGATTATATGCAACGCAGGACACGCTAGATAAACTAGTAATATCATCAATCATGTGTAGTTATAACTAGTGATTATGATTGACTGATTGTTTTTTATAAGATACGTTTAATGCTAGCAACTTACCTTGGCTTCTTACTGCATTTGCGTAACAGGCAGGCTCCTCGTGAGGCAGGTGGTTAGAGCGTTGGACTAGTTAACCGTAAGGTTGCAAGATTGAATCCCTGAGTTGACAAGGTAAAAACTTGTCCTTCTGCCCCATGAACAAGGAAGTTAACCCACCGTTCCTAGGCCGTCATTGAACTTAAGAATTTGTTAAATTAAGTTGTAAAAAAATAAATAATAATAATAATAAGACATCGGCAAAATCGGCATCCAAAAATACAGATTTCCGACTGTTATGAAAACTTGAAATCGGCCCTAATTAATCGGCCATTCCGATTAATCGGTCGACCTCTAGCAGGGTGACACACGCTTGCGCACGCTGCAGTGGACCATCGTCCAGCATCGTCTCTCTCTCTCTCTCTCTCTCTCTCTCTCTCTCTCTCTCTCTCTCTCTCTCTCTCTCTCTCTCTCTCTCTCTCTCTCTCTCTCTCTCTCTCTCTCTCTCTCTCTCTCTCTGTTGCACTCTCTCTCTCTGTTGCTCTCTCTCTCTCTCTCTCTCTCTCTCTCTCTCTCTCTCTCTCTCTCTCTCTCTCTCTCTCTCTCTCTCTCTCTCTGTTGCTCTCTCTCTCTCTCTCTCTCTCTCTCTCTCTCTCTCTCTCTCTCTCTGTCTGTTGCACTCTCTCTCTCTCTGTTGCACTCTCTCTCTCTCTCTCTCTCTCTCTCTCTCTCTCTCTCTCTCTCTCTCTCTCTCTCTCTCTCTCTCTCTCTCTCTCTCTCTCTCTCTCTCCCCTCTATCTCTCCCTCTCTCTCTCTCTTTATCTATTCCCCTTCCTAGGCCTGTGTTCAGTGAGAGAGTAAACATTGTCTGGTGTGGTGTAGGCAGCAGGAAGGTCTCTGAGGCAGCCGTCACACTTCAACTGCTCCTGTCACAAATCCTGCTCGACCCTCCTCTCCCCTGCTCGCCCCTCCTCACCCCTCCTCTCACCTGCTCTCCCCTCCTCCTCTTCTCTCTGCCACTCCTCCTCCCCTTCTTTCTGCCAGTCCCTCCTCATCTTCTCTCTGCCAGTCCCTTCTCCTCTTCTTTCTGCCAGTCCCTCCTCATCTTCTCTCTGCCACTCCTCCTCTTCTTTCTGCCAGTCCCTCCTCATCTTCTTTCTGCCAGTCCCTCTTCATCTTCTCTCTGCCAGCCCTCCTCCCCTTCTTTCTGCCAGTCCCTCCTCATCTTCTTTCTGCCAGTCCCTCCTCATCTTCTCTCTGCCACTCCTTCTCCCCTTCTTTCTGCCAGTCCCTCCTCATCTTCTCTCTGCCAGTCCCTCCTCCTCTTCTCTCTGCCAGTCCCTTCTCCTCTTCTTTCTGCCAGTCCCTCCTCATCTTCTCTCTGCCACTCCTCCTCTTCTTTCTGCCAGTCCCTCCTCATCTTCTCTCTGCCACTCCTCCTCCCCTTCTTTCTGCCAGTCCCTCCTCATCTTCTCTCTGCTAGCCCCTCCTACTCTTGTCCTTGCAGTCCCTCCTCCTCTTTTTTTTCTGCCAGTCCCTCCTCATCTTCTCTCTGCCACTCCTCCTCCCCTTCTTTCTGCCAGTCCCTCCTACTCTTCTATCTGCCAGTCCCTCCTCATCTTCTCTCTGCCACTCCTCCTCCTCTTCTTTCTGCCAGTCCCTCCTCATCTTCTCTCTGCCAGTCCCTCCTCCCCTTCTTTCTGCCAGTCCCTCCTCCTCTTCTCTCTGCTAGCCCCTCATACTCTTCTCCTTGCCAGTCCCTCCTCATCTTCTTTCTGCCGGTCCCTCCTCATCTTCTTTCTGCCAGTCCCTACTCATCTTCTCTCTGCCACTCCTCCTCCCCTTCTTTCTGCCAGTCCCTCCTCATCTTCTCTCTGCCAGTCCCTCCTCCCTTCTTTCTGCCAGTCCCTCCTCCTCTTCTCTCTGCCAGTCCCTCCTCCCCTTCTTTCTGCCAGTCCTTCCTCATCTTCTTTCTGCCAGTCCCTCCTCATCTTCTCTCTGCCAGCCCTCCTCATCTTCTTTCTGCCAGTCCCTCTTCATCTTCTCTCTGCCAGCCCTCCTCCTCTTCTTTCTGCCAGTCCCTCCTCATCTTCTTTCTGCCAGTCCCTCCTCATCTTCTCTCTGACACTCCTTCTCCCCTTCTTTCTGCCAGTCCCTCCTCATCTTCTCTCTGCCAGTCCCTCCTCCTCTTCTCTCTGCCAGTCCCTTCTCCTCTTCTTTCTGCCAGTCCCTCCTCATCTTCTCTCTGCCACTCCTCCTCTTCTTTCTGCCAGTCCCTCCTCATCTTCTCTCTGCCACTCCTCCTCCCCTTCTTTCTGCCAGTCCCTCCTCATCTTCTCTCTGCTAGCCCCTCCTACTCTTGTCCTTGCCAGTCCCTCCTCCTCTTTTTTCTGCCAGTCCCTCCTCATCTTCTCTCTGCCACTCCTCCTCCCCTTCTTTCTGCCAGTCCCTCCTCCTCTTCTATCTGCCAGTCCCTCCTCATCTTCTCTCTGCCACTCCTCCTCCTCTTCTTTCTGCCAGTCCCTCCTCATCTTCTCTCTGCCAGTCCCTCCTCCTCTTCTCTCTGCTAGCCCCTCATACTCTTCTCCTTGCCAGTCCCTCCTCATCTTCTTTCTGCCGGTCCCTCCTCATCTTCTTTCTGCCAGTCCCTCCTCATCTTCTTTCTGCCAGTCCCTCCTCATCTTCTCTCTGACACTCCTTCTCCCCTTCTTTCTGCCAGTCCCTCCTCATCTTCTCTCTGCCAGTCCCTCCTCCTCTTCTCTCTGCCAGTCCCTTCTCCTCTTCTTTCTGCCAGTCCCTCCTCATCTTCTCTCTGCCACTCCTCCTCTTCTTTCTGCCAGTCCCTCCTCATCTTCTCTCTGCCACTCCTCCTCCCCTTCTTTCTGCCAGTCCCTCCTCATCTTCTCTCTGCTAGCCCCTCCTACTCTTGTCCTTGCCAGTCCCTCCTCCTCTTTTTTCTGCCAGTCCCTCCTCATCTTCTCTCTGCCACTCCTCCTCCCCTTCTTTCTGCCAGTCCCTCCTACTCTTCTATCTGCCAGTCCCTCCTCATCTTCTCTCTGCCACTCCTCCTCCTCTTCTTTCTGCCAGTCCCTCCTCATCTTCTCTCTGCCAGTCCCTCCTCCCCTTCTTTCTGCCAGTCCCTCCTCCTCTTCTCTCTGCTAGCCCCTCATACTCTTCTCCTTGCCAGTCCCTCCTCATCTTCTTTCTGCCGGTCCCTCCTCATCTTCTTTCTGCCAGTCCCTCCTCATTTTCTTTCTGCCAGTCCCTACTCATCTTCTCTCTGCCACTCCTCCTCCCCTTCTTTCTGCCAGTCCCTCCTCATCTTCTCTCTGCCAGTCCCTCCTCCCCTTCTTTCTGCCAGTCCCTCCTCCTCTTCTCTCTGCCAGTCCCTCCTCCCCTTCTTTCTGCCAGTCCTTCCTCATCTTCTTTCTGCCAGTCCCTCCTCATCTTCTCTCTGCCAGCCCTCCTCATCTTCTTTCTGCCAGTCCCTCTTCATCTTCTCTCTGCCAGCCCTCCTCCTCTTCTTTCTGCCAGTCCCTCCTCATCTTCTTTCTGCCAGTCCCTCCTCATCTTCTCTCTGACACTCCTTCTCCCCTTCTTTCTGCCAGTCCCTCCTCATCTTCTCTCGGCCAGTCCCTCCTCCTCTTCTCTCTGCTAGCCCTCCCCATCTTCTTTCTGCCAGTCCCTCCTCATCTTCTTTCTGCCAGTCCCGCCTCATCTTCTCTCTGCCAGCCCTCCTCCTCTTCTTTCTGCCAGTCCCTCCTCATCTTCTTTCTGCCAGTCCATCCTCATCTTCTTTCTGCCAGTCCCTCCTCATCTTCTCTCTGCCAGTCCCTCCTCCCCTTCTTTCTGCCAGTCCCTTCTCATCTTCTTTCTGCCAGTCCCTCCTCGTCTTCTCTCTGCCAGCCCTCCTCCTCTTCTTTCTGCCAGTCCCTCCTCATCTTCTTTCTGCCAGTCCCTCCTCATCTTCTCTCTGCCAGCCCCTCCTACTCTTCACTCTGCTAGTCCCTCCTACTCTTCTCTCTGCTAGCCCCCCCTACTCTTCTCTTTGCCGTTCCTCCTCCTCTTCACTCTGCCAGCCCCTTCCCCTCTTTACTCTGCCAACCCCTCCTCTTCTCTCTCCTAGCCCCTCATCTTCTACTCTCTGCCAGCCCTCTTTTTCTTCCAGACTCTTCTTCTCTCTCTACTCCTCTACTCCTCTCCCATCAGATAGTGGCTTATGCCATGGTCCCCCTATCACCGAAGCTGTGAGGAATCACTTTAGGAAGTGGACATGGAGCTGTGTGTGGGGGGAGACCAGGCAAGACCAGCCGAGCCTAGCCGAGCCCAGAGCTCTACTCTAATCAGTCCCCAGAGGGTTGTGTGGCGTTGCTCCCTCTGATAGTGGTAAAAACCCCTCTCTCTCTCCACACACACACACACACACACACACACACACACACACACACACACACACACACACACACACACACACACACACACACACACACACACACACACACACACACACACACACACACACACACACACACACACACACACACACACACACACACACACACACACACACACACACACACACACACACACACACACACACAGTCTTGGACAGCTAACATTGTGGGGACACACAATTCAATCCCATTCAAAATCCTATTTTCCCTAACCCCTAAACATAACCCTAAACCTAAACCTAACCTTAGCTCTTAACCCTAACACTAGAACTAACCCTAGCTCCTAAACCTAACCCTAACACTAATTCTAACCTTAACCCTAAACCCCCTAGAAATAGAATTTTACCTTGTGGGGACCAACAAAATGTTGGTCAATTTTATTTTGTTTAGTTTTCTTTTGGGGACTTCTGGTCCCCTTAAGAATAGTGTGGTTTGGTGAGACCCCTTCTCTCTACCTTTTTAATATAGCCTACCGCTCTGGCTTTGATTCTGCTAACTAGATTTTTGAACAGACACATACGGAGCCTTGCATATTTGTTCATACCGGTCAGGAGATGATTGAAGCGAGCTGTGGTTGTGATATAGCCTAGCTAAGCTGATGGATCTAACTCAACTCTGCAAAATGTACAATGGAGCTAGCTAGTGCTTTGCTACTAAGTTCTAACCATGATGAATCTAAGCTCCTGCTTGGTTAACCATAAACAATCTTAGTAGCGCTATGCTAACGATGGTGAAGCCATAATGCTGCATGTTAATGGCAAAAGGGGATTTAACTAGCATGATGCTAACGGTTTCGATCCCATCACGATCTGTGACAGAGATAGAGCAAAGCGTTCAATAAGCTAACCATGATGCGGCTAATGTAGCAACATGCTAACGATGCTGACCCAGCCAGAGGTCACACTTAACATTGATCAACACCTATAAACGGCAGCTGTGAAAACTGTGATTGATATTAACTGGAGCTGCCCTAACCCTGATTGATCTTAACTAGCAGTAGGTTAGCCATAATGGATCTGAACTAGGTTAGCCATGATGGATCTGAACTAGGTTAGCAATGATGGACCTTAACTAACAGTCGGTTAGCCATAATGGATCTGAACTAGCAGTAGGTTAGTCACAATGGATCGGAACTAGCAGGAGGTTAGCCATAATGAATCTGAACCAGCAGTAGGTTAGCCATAATGGATCTGAACTAGCAGTAGGTTAGCCATAATGGATCTGAACTAGCAGTAGGTTAGCCATAATGTATCTGAACTAGCAGCAGGTTAGTCACAATGGATCTGAACTAGCAGGAGGTTAGCCATAATGAATCTGAACCAGCAGTAGGTTAGCCATAATGGATCTGAACTAGCAGTAGGTTAGCCATAACGGATCTGAACTAGCAGTAGGTTAGCCATAATGGATCTGAACTAGCAGTAGGTTAACCATAATGGATCTGAACTAGCAGTAGGTTAGCCATAACGGATCTGAACTTGCAGTAGGTTAGCCATAATGGATCTGAACTAGCAGTAGGTTAGCCATAATGGATATGAACTAGCAGTAGGTTAGCCATAACGGATCTGAACTAGCAGGAGGTTAGCCATAATGAATCTGAACTGGGTTAGCCATGATGGATCTGAACTAGGTTAGCCATAATGGATCTGAACTAGCAGTAGGTTAGCCATAATGGATCTGAACTTGGTTAGCCATAATGGATCTGAAGTAACAGTATGTTAGCCATAATGGATCTGAACTAGGTTAGCCATAATAGATCTGAACTAGCAGTAGGTGAGCCATAATGGATCTGAACTAGCAGTAGGTTAGCCATAATGGATCTGAACTAGCAGTAGGTTAGCCATAATGGATCTGAACTAGCAGTAGGTTAGTCACAATGGATCTGAACTAGCAGGAGGTTAGCCATAATGAATCTGAACCAGCAGTAGGTTAGCCATAATGGATCTGAAATAGGTTAGCCATAATGGATCTGAACTGGGTTAGCCATGATGGATCTGAACTAGGTTAGCCACACACACACTCTCAGACAAATACACCCTCACACACACTCTCAGACAAATACACCCACACACACACTCTCAGACAAATTCACCCTCACACACACTCTCAGACAAATACACCCACACACACACTCTCAGACAAATACACCCACACACACACTCTCAGACAAATACACCCACACACACACTCTCAGACAAATACACCCACACACACACTCTCAGACAAATACACCCACACACACACTCTCAGACAAATACACCCACACACACACTCTCAGACAAATACACCCACACACACACACTCTCAGACAAATACACCCACACACACACTCTCAGACAAATACACCCACACACACACTCTCAGACAAATACACCCACACACACACTCTCAGACAAATACACCCTCACACACACTCTCAGACAAATACACTCAATTCCCCTCAACATGACACTTCACTGATCTCCGCTTCAGAACGACGCTTGCGGCACATGCCCTATATTTACAGCTGACTCTGGGAAATACACTGTCATCTGCCAAAAAAGAGAAAGGGAGAGAGAAAGAGAAAGAGAGAGAGGAAAGGGAGGGATTTGATGGGGGGAGGTCGAGAGATGGAAAAGCGGAACTCGTAGGTTAAATTACTTCCTAGAGGGGCTGCTCTGTCTTCCCTGAGAAATGTGCCTCGTTTCACAGCAATGCATTACACCCCACACACAAACACATGCGCACATACACTGCTTTCCAAAAGCAGCAGAATCTCCCCTCTACCTATCTGATGTATCCTCTGTACATTACTCAAATATTCAAGCGAGAGCAGAGGAGTGGAGGAGGAGTGTGTGTGGGTATGTTAGGGTTGGGTGATATTTGGGAGACCTGTGCTACGATATGCTATTCCAAATATCTCTGATATCCGTTGTCATTGTTTTGTGCCGTTAATGACTGAATCATTTCAGACTGTGCAGTTGTTGAGCTAATTTACGATTTTATAGTCGCATTGTCATTAAATAATGTTCGTACTTAATTTATTTAAACGTGTTGATTCAGCCTAACTGAGGTTTGATTTGTACAGTTCAAATCGCCTTTCACGTCACGATGTATCATCAATGTCAAATATCGTGTGTGTGTGTGTGTGTGTGTGTGTGTGTGTGTGTGTGTGTGTGTGTGTGTGTGTGTGTGTGTGTGTGTGTGAATAGTGCAGTAAATGGGGAGAATAGTGCAGTGGAATAGTGCAGTGGAATAGTGCAGTGGAATAGTGCAGTGGAATAGTGCAGTGGAATAGTGCAGTGGAATAGTGCAGTGGAATAGTGCAGTGGAATGGGGAGAGTAGAAAAGAGCAAGAAGGAGAAGACCACATATTCAGGCAGCACTGCAGTCATTTTGTGACAATCTTTGCAGCCAGGCGAGCCAATCATCTAGCTATCCGTGTGAGTCTGAAAGAGAGAACAGATAACTGTCATCATAGTTGAAGGGAAACAGAAATGAAAGGACGTGATCTTTCCGGTGAGGATTACTGGAGATTGGCCAGCATCGGCAGGGTCGTAACGAGTAGTCTGTGACATTTTGGACAAAATGTTATGTTGCTCAGATCCAATGATTTCAGTGATAGACCTAGCTTCTGAGAGGATGGTAGCTGTATCATTATGTTCCTTTGAGTCTGTGTGTGAGCTGTGGCTCCTAGAAAGCTATTTTTGCTTGGAATAATTCACCAAGACATTTAATTAGAGTAACTGAAATAGCCTACTTTTGGCACTAGGCTTGTTTATCCAAGTGAGAGCGGACAGAGTGCTAAGGTTTAGCTTGAGTAGACCGGCCTGTTCCTTTGAAAACATTGCAACCTTATGTTAGCATTGGGCTAGCAACCAGCATTAGCATTTTGGGCTATAGCATTAGCACACACTGAAATACATCCCACAGCCACCCATGTCAAGGCCATGTACTATTATAATCTCCACCCAGCACAGCCAGAAGAGGACTGGCCACCCCTCAGAACCTGGTTCCTCTCTAGGTTTCTTCCTCGGTTCCTGCGTTTCTAGGGAGTTTTTCCAAGCCACTGTGCTTCTAAATCTCCATTGCTTGCTGTTTGGGGTTTTATGCTGGGTTTCTGTATAGCACTTTGTGACATCTGCTGATGTAAAAAGGGCTTTATAAATACATTTGATTGACTGTCTGAGACCAAAATGCTCTGAAATAGCTTCCATCCCCAAGCCATAAGACTTGTAAACAGTTAACCAAATAGCTACCCGGACTATCTGCATCCACCCTTTTTGCACTAACTATTTTTGACTGGGCTCTAACCACACGCTCACACATACTTACACTGGCACTACAACACACGCTCACACACACACACACACACACACACACACACACACACACACACACACACACACACACACACACACACACACACACACACACACACACACACACACACACACACACACACACACACACACACACACACACACACACACACATCACATATGCTGCTGTTACTGTTTATTGTCTATCCTATTGCCTTGTCACTTTACTCCTACCTCTATGTACATATCTACCTCATACCCCTGCACAAGGACTCGGTAGTGGTACCCCGTGTATATAGCCAACTATCATTGCTCATTGTGGATTTGTTCCTCGTGTTGCTATTTTTGTTATTTTATTATTATTATTATTATTATTTGTATTCCTTATTGTTATTGTTACTGTATTCTGTATTGTTATTGTTACTGTATTCTGTATTGTTATTGTTACTGTATTCTGTATTGTTATTGTTACTGTATTCTGCATTAATATTGTTACTGTATTCTGTATTGTTATTGTTACTGTATTCTGTATTGTTATTGTTACTGTATTCTGTATTGTTATTGTTACTGTATTCTGCATTAATATTGTTACTGTAGTCTGCATTAATATTGTTACTGTATTCTGTATTGTTATTGTTACTGTATTCTGCATTGTTATTGTTAATGTATTCTGTATTGTTATTGTTACTGTATTCTGTATTGTTATTGTTACTGTATTCTGCATTAATATTGTTACTGTATTCTGTATTGTTATTGTTACTGTATTCTGTATTGTTATTGTTACTGTATTCTGCATTAATATTGTTAATGTATTCTGTATTGTTATTGTTACTGTATTCTGTATTGCTGGGAAGGGTCAGTAAGGATTTAGTCTACACCTGTTGCTTACAAAACATGTGACAATTCAAATTTGATTTGATTTACTCTCCATTTTATTCCATCATCGCTCTCTCTTTTTCCCTCTCTCACTGTCTCCTCTCAGTATGTCCACCCCCCCTCATTTGTCAAAGCAGGATAAATGAATGTGTAAACTTGAGTGAGCAGCTTCAGGAGGAAGACTGACGATGTGCTGTTGATGGTCCACTTATTCATTTGATTTAAACGTTTTGACTTAATGTCTCGCTGGGCCGGTGGCACCGATTAAACTGTCCACTCAGTGGATGTGAGAAATGTCCAGGAGTCTTAATCATTATTTACACAGCACCATGCACTCTTGGAAGGGATTCAATGACATGTCATTTGAGTTTGTGTCGAGTTAGTTTAGATTTTGTATCAGTAGGTGAATGGATGTGCTTCAAATTAGATATTTAAATAATTCAATGACGATGAGCGACCTTTGGCTCTAGAGCAGGATGTGTGTGTCGTGTGTATGTCACTGAGAGTTGGGAACAGCGACAGTGTCGCGACCTTTCACCTGTCTGCTAGTGATGACTCAGATTTACGGGAAAGAGGCGAGGCTCAGCAAACAACCAAGCAAGTCGCATTCATGGAGTGGCACAGGAACACATACAGTACGCTCTGCTCTCTCACACATAGTCAGTCCTTCTAGCCTCTGGGTCATTCATTGGTTGATTCATTTGCATTTGGCTTTAAGAGTGTTTAACCTCCAGGGCCCCTCTTTCTACACCCCATCCCACCCTCAGCCCTCATTCTCTCTGTCTGTCTGTCTGTCTGTCTGTCTGTCTGTCTGTCTGTCTGTCTGTCTGTCTGTCTGTCTGTCTGTCTGTCTGTCTGTCTGTCTGTCTGTCTGTCTGTCTGTCTCTCTCTGTCTGTCTGTCTGTCTGTCTGTCTGTCTGTCTGTCTGTCTGTCTGTCTGTCTCTCTCTGTCTCTCGCTCCTCTCTCTCTGTCTCTCTGTCTCTGTTCTCTGTCTCTCGCTCCCTCTCTCTGTTTTCTGTCTCTGTCTCTCTATGTTAACTCTCTCTCTCTCTCTCTTCCTCTCTGGTCAGGTCATCTTTTTGTTTTCGCATGATTTGGTTGGTTCTAATTGTGTTGCTGTCCTGGGGCTCTGTGGGGTCTGTTTGTGTTTGTGAACAGAACCCCAGTACCAGCTTGTTTAAGGGACTCTTCTCCGGGTTCATCTCTCTGTAGGTGATGGCTTTGCAATGGAAAGTTTGGGAATCACTTCCTTTTAGGTTGTTGTAGAATTTAACAGCTCTTTTCTGGATTTTGATAATTAGCGGGTATCGGCTTAATTCTTCTCTGCATGCAGAATTCTTCAAATAATATCCTCAGTGTACAATGTAAAACCCAAAATAATGCATTTTTACAGAATTCTGCATGCAGAGTCTCAATTTGGTGTGTGCCCCATTTTGTGAATGCTTGGTTGGTGAGCAGTATTTTTAGCCAGATCCTAATTGGTATGTCAAAATGTATGTTCATTTTGATGGCATAGAAAGCCCTTCTTGCCTTGTCTCTCAGATCGTTCACAGCTTTGTGGAAGTTACCTGTGACGCTGATGTTTAGACCGAGGTATGTCTAGTTTTTGTGTGCTCTAGAGCAACAGTGTCTAGATGGAATTTGTTATTATTGTCCTGGAAACTGGACCTTTTTTGGAACACCATCATTCTTTTCTTACTGAGATTTACTGTCAGGGCCCAGGTCTGTCAGGGCCCAGGTCTGGCAGGGCCCAGGTCTGTCAGGGCCCAGGTCTGGCAGAATCTGTGCAGAAGATCTAGGTGCTGCTGTAGGCCCTCCTTGGTTGGTGACAGAATCACCAGATCATCAGCAAACAGTAGACATTTGACTTCAGATTCTAGTTCGGTGAAGCCGGGTGCTGCAGACTGTATTGCCTTTGCCAATTCGTTGATGTATATGTTGAAGAGGGTGGAGCTTAACTGCACACTTGTTGTTTGTGTACATGGATTTTATAATGTCGTATGTTTTTCCCCAACACCACTTTCCATCAATTTGTATTGCAGGATCTCATGTCGAATTGAGTCAAAAGCTTTTTTGAAATCAACAAAGCATGAGAAGACTTTGCCTTTGTTTTGGTTTGTTTGTCAATTAGGGTGTGCAGGGTGAATACGGTGATGTGTTGTACGGTCATTTGGTAAAAAGCCAATTTGACATTTGCTCAATACATTGTTTTCGCTGAGCAAATGTACGAGTCTGCTGTTAATGAAAAGGCAGAGTATTTTCCCAAGGTGGCTGTTGATGCATATAAAATCAAATCAAATCAAATGTATTTATATAGCCCTTTGTACATCAGCTGATATCTCAAAGTGCTGTACAGAAACCCAGCCTAAAACCCCAAACAGCAAGCAATGCAGGTGTAGAAGCACGGTGGCTAGGAAAAACTCCCTAGAAAGGCCAAAACCTAGGAAGAAGCCTAGAGAGGAACCAGGCTATGTGAGGTGGCCAGTCCTCTTCTGGCTGTGCTGGGTGGAGATTATAACAGAACATGGCCAAGATGTTCAAATGTTCATAAATGACCAGCATGGTCAAATAATAATAATCACAGGCAGAACAGTTGAAACTGGAGCAGCAGCACGGCCAGGTGGACTGGGGACAGCAAGGAGTCATCATGTCAGGTAGTCCTGAGGCATGGTCCTAGGGCTCAGGTCCTCCGAGAGAGAGAAAGAAAGAGAGAAAGAGAGAATTAGAGAGAGCATACTTAAATTCACACAGGACACCAGATAAGACAGGAGAAGTACTCCAGATATAACAGATTGACCCTAGCCCCCCGAACACATAAACTACTGCAGCATAAATACTGGAGGCTGAGACAGGAGGGGTCAGGAGACACTGTGGCCCCATCCGATGACACCCCCGGACAGGGCCAAACAGGAAGGATATAACCCCACCCACTTTGCCAAAGCACAGCCCCCACACCACTAGAGGGATATCTTCAACCACCAACTTACCATCCTGAGACAAGGCCGAGTATAGCCCACAAAGATCTCCGCCACGGCACAACCCAAGGAGGGGCGCCAACCCAGACAGGAAGATCACATCAGTGACTCAACCCACTCAAGTGACGCACCCCTCCTAGGGACGTTATGAAAGAGCCCTAGTAAGCCAGTGACTCAGCCCTTGTTATAGGGTTAGAGGCAGAGAATCCCAGTGGAAAGAGGGGAACCGGCCAGGCAGAGATAGCAAGGGCGGTTCGTTGCTCCAGAGCCTTTCCGTTCACCTTCACACTCCTGGGCCAGACTACATTCAATCATATGACCCACTGAAGAGATGAGTCTTCACTAAAGACTTAAAGGTTGAGACCGAGTTTGCGTCTCTGACATGGGTAGGCAGACCATTCCATAAAAATGGAGCTCTATAGGAGAAAGCCCTGCCTCCAGCTGTTTGCTTAGAAATTCTAGGGACAATTAGGAGGCCTGCGTCTTGTGACCGTAGCATACGTGTAGGTATGTACGGCAGGACCAATTCAGAGAGATAGGGTGGAGCAAGCCCATGTAATGCTTTGTAGGTTAGCAGTAAAACCTTGAAATCAGCCCTTGCCTTAACAGGAAGCCAGTGTAGGGAGGCTAGCACTGGAGTAATATGATCAAATGTTTTGGTTCTAGTCACGATTCTAACAGCCGTATTTAGCACTAACTGAAGTTTATTTAGTGCCTTAACCGGGTAGCCGGAAAGTAGAGCATTGCAGTAGTCTAAACTAGAAGTAACAAAAGCATGGATTAATTTTTCTGCGTCATTTTTGGCCAGAAAGTTTCAGATTTTTGCAATGTTACGTAGATGGAAAAAGCTGTCCTTGAAACAGTCTTGATATGTTCTTCAAAAGAGAGATCAGGGTCCAGAGTAATGCCGAGGTCCTTCCCAGTTTTATTTGAGACGACTGTACAACCATTAAGATTAATTGTCAGATTCAACAGAAGATTTCTTTGTTTCTTGGGACCTAGAACAAGCATCTCTGTTTTGTCCGAGTTTAATATTAGAAAGTTTGCGGCCATCCACTTCCTTATGTCTGAAACACAGGCTTCTCGCGAGGGCAATTTTGGGGCTTCACCATGTTTCATTGAAATGTGCAGCTGTGTGTCATCCGCATAGCAGTGAAAGTTAACAATATGTTTTCGAATGACATCCCCAAGAGGTAAAATATATAGTGAAATATCCCACGGTAGTTATTGGGATAAATTGTCTCTCCACTTTTGTGCATTGGGGTGATCAGCACTTGTTTCCAAATATTGGGGAATATATGCCAGAGCTGAGGATGATGTTAAATAGTTTAAGTCGGGGGTTTGTATTTTGTCCTGTAGTTCATTCAATGTAATTGGAGAATCCAGTGGGTTCTGGAGGTCTTTAATAGTTGATTCTAAGATTTTCCAAAATGATTGGAGAAATAGTTCATCCATACATCTCCGTTTTGGAAAGATAACTCTTCGTGTTGTTTGTTTAGAGTTTTCACATTTTCCCAGAGATGTATTCTATGGATTCTTCAAATACATTTACATTTCTGCTCCTTTTTTCTCCGTAGTGTATTTCTGTATGGTTTTAGTGATTCACCATGGTGAAGGCGGAGGCTCAGCTTTTCTGGGTCACAATGATTTTGGTTTGATAGGTTTCTCAATTTCTTTCTTAGATTTTTGCATTCTTCATCAATCATTTGTCATTGTTGTTAATTTTCTTAGGTTATCTGTTTGACATTTTTAGATTTGATAGGGAAGCTGAGAGGTCAAATATACTGTTTAGGTTTTCTACTTTTAAGTTTACACCTTCACTATTACAGTGAAACATTTTGTCCACGAAATTGTCTAGAAGGGATTGAATTTGTTTTTTGATAGATTTCCCAACTACTTTCTTCCATCTATAGCATTTCTTATTATTATTCAGTTCCTTTGGCTTTGATGCCTCATAATTGAGCATCGCTCTGTGATTTTGCTGTGATCTGATAGGAGTGTCAGTGGACTGACTGTGAACGATCTAAGAGACACTGGTTTGAGGTCAGTTATAAAGTAGTCTACAGTACTAATGCAAAGAGATGAGCTATAGGTGTACCTACCATAGGAGTCCCCTCGAAGCCTACCATTGACTATGTACATACCCAGCGTCTGACAAAGCTGCAGGAGTTGTGACCCGTTTTTGTTGGTTATGTTGTCATAGTTGTGCCTAGGGGGAAGTATGGGGGAGGGAATGCTGTCACCTCCAGGCAGGTGTTTGTCCCCCTGTGTGCTGAGGGTGTCAGGTTCTTGTCCGGTTCTGGCATTTAGGTCACCACATAGTAGTACATGTCCCTGGGCCTGGAAATGATTGATCTCCCTCTAGGATGGAGAAGCTGTCATCGTTAAAGCGTGGGGATTCTATTTGGGGGCATATAGGTAGCACACAGGAGGACGTGTTTTTCTCTGTTGAGATCATTTCCTTATTAATGTATAGCTAGATGTAAAATGTTCCTGTTTTGACTAATTTAATAGTGGGTTAGGTGCAAGGTCTGATCTATGCCAAATTAGCATACCCCCTGAGTATTTTCACTGGTAGTTTGGTGGATGGGACTACCAGCTCTCTGTAACCTAGAGGAGTGGGTCCATCTCCTTTATATCATGTTTCTTGTAGGATGACAATGTCTGTATTTCAAATGTCTTTTTAATTTGTTTAACTTGACAAGTCAGTTAAGATGAAATTGTTATTTACAATGATGGCCCACCCCGGGTGACGATGGTCCAATTGTGCGCCGCCCTATTGGACTCCCAAATGGCATATTATTGCTATATACATTGTTTTATCTCTCTCTCTATCCCTCTTTCTCCATGTATTCATTAGGCTCAAAGCTGTTTGTTCGCATTTCACTACCCTCATTAACATTTCAAGGCCCTGCTCAAGCACACAGCCCCTGGTTACCAAGGGCCGCCTCTCGGCAACCAGCAGTCAGCTGCAGAACACTGCAGACTAGAGAGAGTCCGAGAGAGTCAGGAGGTCCAGCCCTCCCTTCTCTTCCTCACCCTGAGCGTATATCTGTGTTGTCCAGTTGAGTTTCTTTCTGATCATTATGCCCTTGGTTGTTGATTATGTATTTGATTCTCTTTGTCTGCTGACGTCTTCTTCACCGTCATCTGTCCCTGAGTCCCTTTTTATTTGTGCTCAAGTACCATACACTCTCCAACTCTCCCTCCTGCACAGTCTCCCCCTCCTGCACAGTCTCTCCCTCCTGCACAGTCTCCCCCTCCTGCACAGTCTCTCCCTCCTGCACAGTCTCCCCCTCCTGCACAGTCTCTCCCTCCTGCACAGTCTCCCCCTCCTGCACAGACTCCCCCTCCTGCACAGTCTCTCCCTCCTGCACAGTCTCCCCCTCCTGCACAGACTCCCCCTCCTGCACAGTCTCTCCCTCCTGCACAGTCTCCCCCTCCTGCACAGACTCTCCCTCCTGCACAGTCTCTCCCTCCTGCACAGTCTCCCCCTCCTGCACAGTCTCCCCCTCCTGCACAGACTCTCCCTCCTGCACAGTCTCCCCCTCCTGCACAGTCTCCCCCTCCTGCACAGTCTCTCCCTCCTGCACAGACTCTCCCTCCTGCACAGTCTCTCCCTCCTGCACAGTCTCCCCCTCCTGCACAGACTCTCCCTCCTGCACAGTCTCTCCCTCCTGCACAGCCTCTCCCTCTCTCATTTTGTTTCTTTCCCCACAGCAGGCGTAGCTTTATCTGTGGTACAGTAGCATCAACCAAGCTGCTTGCTAGCCCTAGCCTGTCCTCGGCCTGATTGCCTTACTGCTACGCCACTACGTAGAAGCCCTGCGTTGGCTAACCATCTCTGACAGCCTCCTCATACAAGAGGCTGAGAACGGCGGCTGGCGGAGGAGTAGTGCATGTTTGATTTTTATTTAGGCTACTGATTTGCAGCACGAGACCGGAGGAATGAGAGTTAGAGTACCCCTGAGGGCGAACCAGCCCAGCTAGCGTGGGAGACCTGTCGTGTCTGATTGTAGCCCAGGCGGAGTGAGCCTCGGCTGGGTTAAGCAGAGAGGGCGCTACCCTTGTGGTGAGGGATGGATGATGGATGATTCACTTGGGCTTAGTAGTGAGGGAAGAGCAGGAGAGTGAAAGCAAATTGGTGGAATTGACAATTTCTTAGCAGGGTTTTGTGGAATGTGTTTACGGGTGTTCAGAGTAGCGGGTTGGGAACTGAGGTGACATTGAGGTCTCTGTCTCCCTCTCATCGTCCCCTCATCTCTCTCACACACGTTCCTCTCTTCACTCACTCTACCTCTATTTCTCTCCTCTTCCCCTTCATATCTCCCTCCATCTTCCTTTCTCACATCTCCTTTTATCTCTTCATTCCTCTCTCACCTTCCCGTCATGTCTTTATTTTTCTCTCCTCCCCCCCTCTCTACCCTCCCTGTCTCTACCCTCCCTGTCTCTACCCTCCCTGTCTCTACCCTCCCTGTCTCTACCCTCCCTCCTGTCTCCCCTCCCTGTCTCTCCCCTCCCTCCTCTCTCCCCTCCCTGTCCTCCCTCCCTCCCTCTCCCCTCCCTGTCTCCCCTCCCTGTCCTCCCTCCTCCTCTCCCCTCCCTGTCTCTCCCTCCCCTCCCTCCCCTCTCCCCTCCCTCCCCTCTCCCTCCCTGTCTCTACCCTCCCTCCCCTCTCCCCTCCCTGTCTCTCCCCTCCCTCCCCTCCCTCCTCTCTCTCCCCTCCCTGTCTCCCCTCCTGTCTCTCCCTCCCCCCTCTCCCCTCCCTGTCTCTCCCCTCCCTCCCCCTCCCTCCCCTCCCTGTCTCTCCCCTCCCTCCCCTCTCCCCTCCCTGTCTCTCCCCTCCCTCCTCTCTCCCCTCCCTGTCTCTCCCCTCCCTCCTCTCTCCCTCTCTCCCCTCCCTGTCCCTCCCCTCCCTGTCTCCCCTCCCTCCCTGTCTCTCCCCTCCCTGTCTCCCCTCCCCTCCCTCCTCTCTCCCCTCCCTGTCTCTCCCCTCCCTCATCTGTCTCTCCCCTCCCTCCTCTCTCCCCTCCCTGTCTCTCCCCTCCCTCCTCTCTCCCCTCCGTGTCTCTCCTTTCCCCTCTCTCCCCTCCCTCCTCTCTCCCCTCCCTGTCTCTCCCTTTCCTCCTCTCTTCCCTCACTGTTTCTCCCCTCCCTGTCTCTCCCCTCCCTCCTCTCTCCCCTCCGTGTCTCTCCTTTCCCCCTCTCTCCCCTCCCTCCTCTCCCTCCCCTCCCCCCTGTATCTCCCCTTTCCTCCTCTCTCCCTTTCCTCCCCTCCCTCCTCTCTCCCCTCCCTGTCTCTCCCCCTCCCTCCTCTCTCCGCTCCCTGTCTCTCCCCTCCCTCCTCTCTCCCCTCCCTATCTCTCCCCTCCCTCCTCTCTCCCCTCCCTGTCTCTCCCATCCCTCCTCTCTCCCCTCCCTGTCTCTCCCCTCCCTCCTCTCTCCCCTCCCTCCTCTCTCCACTCCCTGTCTCTCCTCTCCCTCCTCTCTCCCCTCCCTGTCTCTCCCTTTCCTCCTCTCTCCCCTCCCTGTCTCTCCCCTCCCCCCCTCTCCCCCTCTCCCCCTGTCTCTCCTCTCCCCCTCTCTCCCCTCCCTCCTCTCTCCCCTCCCTCCTCTCTCCCCTCCCTGTCTCTCCCCTCCTCCTCTACTCTCTCTGATAGTGAAGTTCATCTCAGCCCAGCGAGACACTCAACCAGAGCCATTCTATTGATACTACAACACGCCTCATGACTGCATTTAGATGGAAGGAGGGAAGAGAACAAGGAAAGCAGAGGTGTAGTCTCAGCAGAGAGAGAAGGAGAGAGGGAGAGAGGGATGACTCGTAGGAGGCCGTGTTAAAAATAAAAACTCCCGTGGAGTCTGAGCTGATGGTGATAGATTAGAACCAGGCGACTGGAGTGGAGGGAGCATATAAATGAGATATTTAAGAAACATGAAAAATTGGGCACAAATTGCAGCAAACAGCAGGCGGCTGGCCATTGTTCTCCTTTCACAGCGGCTCTAGGTTCCAATCAATTGTGGAGCGTCTCTGTACAGAGGGAGTCCAGGACCGGACAGGTTGTGATAAGGACCAGCTGTGACCTCTCACCTCTTGGCTCCTCTGATCTGAGCCCTAGCAAAATTAGATTTTCTGTGTGTGTGTGTGTGTGTGTGTGTGTGTGTGTGTGTGTGTGTGTGTGTGTGTGTGTGTGTGTGTGTGTGTGTGTGTGTGTGTGTGTGTGTGTGTGTGTGTGTGTGTGTGTGTGTGTGTGTGAGTATGTGTGAGTGTGTGTGTGTGTGTGAGAGAGGGTAATGAGTGACAGGGTAGAGCTTGTGTGAGGGTATGTGTGGGAGATATGGGTAGGTAAGTGTTTATGTGTGTGTGGGTTAGGGTAGTGTTTCTATGTGTGTGGGTAGGGCTGGGTAGTGTTTCTGTGTGTGTGGGTTTCTGTGTGTGTGGGCAAGGTAATGTTTCTGTGTGTGTGAGCAGGGTAATGTTTCTGTGTGTGTGGGTAGGGTAATGTTTCTGTGTGTGTGGGTAGGGTAGTGTTTCTGTGTGTGTGGGCAGGGTAATGTTTCTGTGTGTGTGGGTAGGGTAATGTTTCTGTGTGTGTGGGTAGGGTAATGTTTCTGTGTGTGTGGGTAGGGTAGTGTTTCTGTGTGTGTGGGTAGGGTAGTGTTTCTGTGTGTGGGTGGGTAGGGTAGTGTTTCTGTGTGTGTGGGTAGGGTAATGTTTCTGTGTGTGTGGGTAGGGTAATGTTTCTGTGTGTGTGGGTAGGGTAATGTTTCTGTGTGTGTGGGTAGGGTAATGTTTCTGTGTGTGTGGGTAGGGTAGTGTTTCTGTGTGTTTAATGTTTCTGTGTGTGTGGGTAGGGTAATGTTTCTGTGTGTGTGGGTGATAATGTTTCTGTGTGTGTGGGTAGGGTAATGTTTTGTGTGTGTGTAAGAGTGTTTCATGGGTATGGTTTCTAGTGTTTCTTCTATGTGTGTGGGTAGGGTAATGTTTCATGTACATGTGGGTAGGGTAGTGTTTCTGTGTGTGTGGGTAATGTTTCTGTGTGTGTGGGTAGGGTAAGTGTATGTTTCTGTGTGTGTGGTAATGTTTCTGTGTCTTTGACAGAACAGGGAACATGTTTCTGGTGTGTGTGGGTAGGGTAGTGTTTCTGTGGTGTGGGTAGGGTAGTGTTTCTGTGTGTGTGGGTAGGGTAGTGTTTCTGTGTGTGTGGGTAGGGTAATGTTTCTGTGTGTGGGAGGGTAATGTTTCTGTGTGGGTGGGGGATGTACCCTGTACTTACCCTATCCTAGGTAATGTTTCTGTGAAGAGGTGTGGGTTTCAGGGTAATGTTTCTGTGTGTGTGAGGGAGTTTTTGTGGGGGTAGGGTAATGTTTCTGTGTGTGTGGGTAGGGTAGTGTTTCTGTGTGTGTGGTAGAGGTCGACCGATTATGATTTTTCTATTTTTTGTGTGTGTTTTTGTTGTTGTAATAATGACAATTCCAACAGTACTGAATGAACACTTATTTTAACTTAATATAATACATCAATAAAATCAATTTAGCCTCAAATAAATAATGAAACATGTTCAATTTGGTTTAAATAATGCAAAAACAATGTGTCGGAGAAGAAAGTAGAAGTGTAATATGTGCCATGTAAGAAAGCGAACGTTTCAGTTCTTTGCTCAGAACATGAGAACATATGAAAGCTGGTGGCTCAGAACATGAGAACATATGAAAGCTAGTGGCTCAGAACATGAGAACATATGAAAGCTAGTGGCTCAGAACATGAGAACATATGAAAGCTGGTGGCTCTGGAACATGAGAACATATGAAAGCTGGTGGCTCAGAACATGAGAACATATGAAAGCTGGTGGCTCAGAACATGAGAACATATGAAAGCTGGTGGCTCAGAACATGAGAACATATGAAAGCTAGTGGCTCAGAACATGAGAACATATGAAAGCTAGTGGCTCAGAACATGAGAACATATGAAAGCTGGTGGCTCAGAACATGAGAACATATGAAAGCTGGTGGTCTTCAATATTCCCAGGTAATAAGTTTTAGGTTGTAGTTATTATAAGACTATTTCTCTCTATACCATTTATATTTCATTAACCTTTGACTATTGGATGTTCTTATAGGCACTTTAGTATTGCCAGTGTAACAGTATAGCTTCCGTCCCTCTCCTCGCTCCTCCCTGGGCTCGACCCAAGAACACATTGACAACAGCCACCCTCGAAGCAGCATTACCCAAGCAGAGCAAGGGGAACCACCACCCCAAGGCTCAGAGCGAGTGAAGTTTGAAACGCTATTAGCGCGCGCTAACTAGCTAGCCATTTCACTTCGGTTACACCAGCCTCATCTCGGGAGTTGATAGGCTTAAAGTCATAAACAGCGCAATGCTTGACGCACAACGAAGAGCTGCTGGCAAAATGCACAAAAGTGCTGTTTGAATGAATGTTTACGCGCCTGCTTCTGCCTACCTCCGCTCAGTCAGATACTTAGATACTTGTATGCTTGTATGCTCAGTCAGATTATATGCAACACAGGACACACTAGATAATATCTAGTAATATCATCAACCATGTGTAGTTAACTTGTTATGCACGTGAGTGAGGACCCAAAAGCGGTTTAACAGATACAGAGTCTTTTAATGTCAAATCACAGGGAAGACATAGATCCTCTTCAGATGTATAAAAATGGAAAAATAGACAACCCGCAGAGAGGGCGACAAAAGAATAATAAAGTCCCTCTGAATATGACAGAAGAGTCCCCTTCTTGCAGCAGAGGACAGTAGCTGGGTTAGAGTCCCCTTCTAGCAGCCGAGGATAATAGCTGGGTGAGCGGCGACAGACTGCTGGTCTCTCTGGGTAGGCGCGGGTCGTAGAGGACAGAGGTACCTGATCACATGTAGCATCAGAAGAACAGGTAGATTCCGACAGGACGGGACAAGGGTGAAGCAAACAAGACGATAGTTTGGTTCTGGCATGAGAAACTCAAACGAGAATCTGACAAAGACAGAAGCAGGAACAGAGAGAGAAATAGAGACCTAATCAGAGGGAAAAAGGAAACAGGTGGGAAAAGGGTGAACGAGGTAGTTAGAGAAGATGAGGGACAGCTGGGGGAAGGAAAGGAAGAGAAGGTAACCTAATACGACCAGCAGAGGGAGACTGAGTGAAGAGAAAGAACAGGAACAAGATATAATATGACAATACATGACAGTACCCCCCCACTCACCGAGCGCCTCCTGGCGCACTCGAGGAGGAAACCTGGCGGCAACGGAGGAAATCATCGATCAGCGAACGGTCCAGCACGTCCCGAGAGGGAACCCAACTCCTTTCCTCAGGACCGTACCCCTCCCAATCCACTAAGTACTGATGACCACGGCCCCGAGAACGCATGTCCAAAATCTTACGGACCCTGTAGATAGGTGCGTCCTCGACAAGGATGGGGGGGGGAGAAGACGAGCGGGGGCGCGAAGAACGGGCTTAACACAGGAGACATGGAAGACCGGGTGGACACGACGAAGAAATCGTGGGAGAAGAAGTCGCACTGCGACAGTATTAATGATCTGAGAAATACGGAACGGACCAATGAAACGCGGGGTCAACTTGCGAGAAGCTGTCTTAAGGGGAAGGTTTTGAGTGGAGAGCCATACTCTCTGACCGCGACAATATCTAGGACTCTTAGTTCTACGCTTATTAGCGGCTCTCACAGTCTGCGCCCTATAACGGCAAAGTGCAGACCTGACCCTCTTCCAGGTGCGCTCACAACGTTGGACAAAAGCCTGAGCAGAGGGGACGCTGGACTCGGCGAGCTGAGACGAGAACAGCGGAGGCTGGTACCCGAGGCTACTCTGAAAAGGAGATAGCCCGGTCGCAGATGAAGGAAGCGAGTTGTGGGCGTATTCTGCCCAGGGGAGCTGTTCTGCCCAAGACGCAGGGTTACGAAAAGAAAGACTGCGTAAGATGCGACCAATAGTCTGATTGGCCCGTTCTGCTTGACCGTTAGACTGGGGGTGAAAACCGGAAGAGAGACTGACGGAAGCCCCAATCAAACGGCAAAACTCCCTCCAAAATGGAGACGTGAATTGCGGACCTCTGTCCGAAACGACGTCTGACGGAAGGCCATGAATTCTGAAAACATTCTCGATGATGATTTCTGCCGTTTCTTTAGCAGAAGGAAGCTTAGCGAGGGGAATAAAATGAGCCGCCTTAGAGAACCTATCGACAACCGTAAGAATAACAGTCTTCCCCGCTGATGAAGGCAGTCCGGTGATAAAATCTAAGGCGATGTGAGACCACGGTCGAGAGGGAATGGGAAGCGGTCTGAGACGGCCGGCAGGAGGGGAGTTACTGGACTTAATCTGCGCGCAGACCGAACAAGCAGCCACGAAACGACGCGTGTCACGATCCCGAGTGGGCCACCAAAAACGCTGGCGAATGGAAGCAAGCGTACCCCGAACGCCGGGGTGGCTGGCTAACTTGGCAGAGTGAGCCCACTGAAGAACGGCCGGACGAGTAGGAATGGGAACGAAAAGAAGGTTCCTAGGACAAGCGCGCGGTGACGGAGTGTGAGTGAGTGCTTGCTTTACCTGCCTCTCAATTCCCCAGACGGTCAACCCGACAACACGCCCCTCAGGGAGAATCCCCTCGGGGTCGGTGGAGACTACTGACGAACTGAAGAGACGAGATAAAGCATCAGGCTTGGTGTTCTTAGAGCCCGGACGATAAGAAATAACGAACTCGAAACGAGCGAAAAACAGCCCCCAATGAGCCTGACGCGCATTAAGTCGTTTGGCAGAACGGATGTATTCAAGGTTCCTATGGTCAGTCCAAACGACAAAAGGAGCGGTCGCCCCCTCCAACCACTGTCGCCATTCGCCTAGGGCTAATCGGATGGCGAGCAGTTCGCGGTTTCCCACATCATAGTTACGTTCCGACGGCGAAAGGCGATGAGAAAAATACGCGCAAGGATGGACCTTGTCGTCAGAGAGGGAGCACTGAGAGAGAATGGCTCCCACGCCCACCTCTGACGCGTCAACCTCGACAACGAACTGTCTAGAGACGTCAGGTGTAACAAGGATAGGTGCGGATGTAAAACGATTCTTGAGAAGATCAAAAGCTCCCTGGGCGGAAACGGACCACTTAAAGCACGTCTTGACAGAAGTAAGGGCTGTGAGAGGAGCTGCCACCTGACCGAAATTACGGATGAAACGACGATAGAAATTCGCGAAGCCGAGAAAGCGCTGCAGCTCGACACGTGACTTAGGAACGGGCCAATCAATGACAGCTTGAACCTTAGCGGGATCCATCTTAATGCCTTCAGCGGAAATAACGGAACCAAGAAAAGTGACAGAGGAGGCATGAAAAGAGCACTTCTCAGCCTTCACATAAAGACAATTCTCTAAAAGGCGCTGGAGGACACGTCGAACGTGCTGAACATGAATCTGGAGTGACGGTGAAAAAATAAGGATATCGTCAAGGTAAACGAAAACAAAGATGTTCAGCATGTCTCTCATGACGTCATTGTTCTTAACTGACTTGCCTAGTTAAATAAAGGTATTACATTTTTTTATTTTTAAAATTGGCAATACCGATTTCCGATCTTTATGAGTACTTGAAATCGGCCCTAATTAATCGGCCATTCCGATTAATTGGTCGACCTCTAGTGTGTGGGCAGGGTAATGTTTCTTTGTGTGTGGGCAGGGTAGTGTTTCTGTGTGTGTGGGGGGCAGGGTAGTGTTTCTGTGTGTGTGGGGGGCAGGGTAGTGTTTCTGAACAGTATGTGAGTGGGTGCTGTCCTATTGGTGTCAGTGTTGTGTAATGCTCTGCTAATCGCTCTCTGTAATGTTTGACATGGAACATAATCACCACTGTCTATTTCTGATGAATTACTGGGTAGGCCTGTTTGATCATGTGCCAAACCTGATCACAAATCCATCGAAGCAGTTTGCAGATCATCACATCGACGTCAAACAACTCTCCTCCTTGTTGATCCAGTCATTTAACTAGAGTTTCCCTAAGGAGTTGGTAGAACATGAGTGACAGACAGACACCGCCGGACCGGGCCCTGTTTAAAATGCTCAGGCAGGCCGTGGTACGACAGAGAGAGAGGAGTCACGAAACATGAATGCATTAGCACTGTGGACCCATACATTATGCAGAGGCTGAACTGCGACGGAAGACTCAAGACAGAGAGAGAGTGAGAGGAAAGGACAGTGAGAGGAATCAGGCATGTTGAAGTCAGCAGCACAGTCCAGTGTGATGACGGAGGGATGTGGGGTGTGTGTAAGTCAGTGTGTGTAAGTTAGTGTGTGTAAATTAGTGTGTGTGAGAGAGTGGGTGTGTCTGTGCAATAGGAGGTCACCCCGTCTTGTTGCTCTGTTATCTGAATAGAACGTCACCCCATCTTGTTGCTCTGTTATCTGAATAGAAGGTCACCTCATCTTGTTGCTCTGTTATCTGGATAGAAGATCACCTCATCTTGTTGCTCTGTTATCTGAATAGAAGGTCACCTCATCTCGTTGCTCTGTTATCTGGATAGAAGGTCACCTCATCTTGTTGCTCTGTTATCTGAATAGAAGGTCACCTCATCTCGTTGCTCTGTTATCTGAATAGAAGGTCACCTCATCTCGTTGCTCTGTTATCTGAATAGAAGGTCACCTCATCTTGTTGCTCTGTTATCTGAATAGAAGGTCACCTCATCTCGTTGCTCTGTTATCTGAATAGAAGGTCACCTCATCTCGTTGCTCTGTTATCTGAATAGAAGGTCACCTCATCTCGTTGCTCTGTTATCTGAATAGAAGGTCACCTCATCTCGTTGCTCTGTTATCTGAATAGAAGGTCACCTCATCTCGTTGCTCTGTTATCTGAATAGAAGGTCACCTCATCTTGTTGCTCTGTTATCTGAATAGAAGGTCACCTCATCTTGTTGCTCTGTTATCTGAATAGAAGGTCATCTCATCTTGTTGCTGAAGTGTATACTAATAGGGGAATGGATGGAGGGCACGGGAGGGTACTTCAGCATTCCCTGGTTTACACAAGCTAATGCTGATAAGCTGACTCTCTTCCTTGTTCATGACCCCTAGAAAGTTCTGAGCAACAACAAATCAAGGCAGGTGCTTCGTCATCTGTTGGTCCTAAGGGGTCTGGGTCTAATCATGGTTATTTATGTGTGTGAATGTGTGTGAGGGGGGTTGATAAATATAGTTTTCTGTGTGTGTGTGTGTGTGTGTGTGTGTGTGTGTGTGTGTGTGTGTGTGTGTGTGTGTGTGTGTGTGTGTGTGTGTGTGTGTGTGTGTGTGTGTGTGTGTGTGTGTGTGTGTGTGTGTGTGTGTGTGTTTGTTTGTGGTCTGTGTGACTTGGGGTACATGCGGTGCGGACATTGACCAATGCAGTGGCCGGAATAGCAATGGTAGGATGGCTGGGTCACAGAGGGTCTTTGAGGATTGTGTGTGTGTGTGTGTGTGTGTGTGTGTGTGTGTGTGTGTGTGTGTGTGTGTGTGTGTGTGTGTGTGTGTGTGTGTGTGTGTGTGTGTGTGTGTGTGTGTGTGTGTGTGTGTGTGAGGTATGCAGTGATGACTGAATGGCTGGGGCTGGAATGGGCGTGTTGTCTATCTGTGTGTCTGGGTGTGTGGGAGGGGTTCGTGTCCAGCTGTCAACACCTGTCTGTCATGTGTCAACTAAACGGAACCCACCTCGGCCAATCAAACTCCTAGTCTCAGTCCATGAGACGTGGGAGTCTCTGGATGTCCGCTGCAGCCCGGAGTATCCCCCCAAGCTCTCCGATCAGTAGGAAGACACTAGAGCGCCCAGGGCAGCTGAGGGACTGTAGAACAAAACAAAACAGACAACTAGAATAGAGTATAGAATATATGGATTGAACTCTGAAGTAGGAAAGAGGACAGATCTACAATTGACTAGAACATGAGTTCCTCCCCTGCACAAGGGACCACAATGGGCTGAAAATAAAGAGCAGTCAGAAAATCCTGTCTGTTTCCTCCTTCCCCGGCAGGGGACCTGGGATGTAACTGGCATTAAAAGGCTTGCTCGGGAGTTGTGAATAAGCAACTGGATTGAGCTCAGCAGCAACGCTTTGATCTGAATCAACGCGCTCTGCTTCCACCGCACAGCTCAGGGAGACTGGATGTGCATACTAAAACTGTCGGAGAGGAGCCGGCTTTGCTCTTCTGCTTTCACTCACATTTTCAGTGCTTCTGCACTTCCCTATCAGCTTTACAAGCACAGTGTGGGTATATTGACTTGCAAAGAGCAACACTCAAGTATGAAGCTTATAGCATTACACACATTCATATGTGCTTGGAAAAAAGACCAGGTCTATTTCTAGCATCCATATTAGAGGTCGACCGACTATGATTTTTCAACGCCGATACCGATACCGATTATTGGAGGACCAAAAAAAGCCGATGCCGATTAATCGGACGATTTATAAATAAATAAAGTATTTGTAATAATGACAATTACAACAATACTGAATTAACACTTATTTTAACTTAATATAATACATCAATAAAATCAATTTAGCCTGAAGTAGATAATGAAACATGTTCAATTTGGTTTAAATAATGCAAAAACAAACTGTTGGAGAAGAACGTAAAAGTGTAATATGTGCCATGTAAGAAAGCTAACTTTTCAGTTCCTTGCTCAAAACATGAGAACATATGAAAGCTGGTGGTTCCTTTTAACATGAGTCTTCAATATTCCCAGGTAAGAAGTTTTAGGTTGTAGTTATTATAGGACTATTTCTCTCTATACCATTTATATTTCATTAACCTTTGACTATTGGATGTTCTTATAGGCACTTTAGTATTGCCAGTGTAACAGTATAGCTTCCGTCCCTTCTCGCTCCTCCCTGGGCTCGAACCAGGAACACAACGACAACAGCCACCCTCGAAGCAGCATTACCCAAGCAGAGCAAGGGAAACAACCACCCCAAGCTCAGAGCCAGTGAAGTTTGAAACGCTTTGCAAACCAGCCATTTCAAGGTCACACCAGCCTCATCTCGGGAGTTGATAGGTTTGAAGTCATAAACAGCGCAATGCTTGACGAACAACGAAAGCTGCTGGCAAAATGCACAAAAGTGCTGTTTGAATGAATGTTTACGCGCCTGCTTCTGCCTACCACCGCTCAGTCAGATACTTAGATACTTGTATGCTTGTATGCTCAGTCAGATTATATGCAACACAGGACACGCTAGATAATATCTAGTAATTCCATCAACCATGTGTAGTTAACTGGTGATTATGATTGATCGTTTTTTATAGATAAGTTTAATGCTAGCTAGCAACTTACTGTGGCTTACTGCATTTGCTTAACAGGCACTCATTGTGGAGTGCAACGAGAGAGAGGCAGGTCGTTATTGCGTTGGACTAGTTAACTGTAAGGTTGCAAGATTGGATCCCCGAGCTGACAAGGTGAAAATCTGTCTTTCTGCCCCTGAATGAGGCAGTTAACCCACCGTTCCTAGGCCGTCATTGAAAATAAGAATGGGTTCTTTAACTGACTTGTCTAGTTAAATAAAGATTAAATAAACATGTAAAAAAAAAAAACGTCCAATCGGCACGCAAAAATACCGATTTCCTATTGTTATGAGTACTTGAAATCGGCCCTAATTAATCGCCATTCCGATTAATCGGTTGACCTTTAATCCATATGGACTTAATAACCATTGTCCTGAAATGTATTAATGGACAGAGTAATGTACTGTCCTTCTCCCTTATGGATCCATTGGGTCAATGAACTTGATGTGGTTTCTACCTTTTTTCCAGCCCAGTTACATTGCAATGTCATAGTTATTTAATTGGAGATGGGCCCAAATTACAGGAGGCAAGACTCGTAAGCTGTCCTCTCAACTGTACCATTAGGCCAGTTCTGTGGAAAAGGGCAGTAAGAGAAAGCAAGCAGCCTCAAAGACATGGAGAGAAGAGAGTCTGCACTAATAGACTGCTGTATATTACTATATTAAATTACAGTACCCAACCATTCATGTCAACACCATGTGATTTAGATGAGGAACCATCATCTACAGAGTATGCCTGGCTGTTGAAACGGAGCTATGGAAATGGAAAATGTAATTATTCCATCCAGCTCCTGATAGATTTAGATTTCCCCCTGGGCTGGTTGTTCTTCATAGCCCAACGACAGTTGGACTGGTGTTAACACCACAGACACACTGGTTCAGTTATTTTCATCAAATCTAACTGTGGCACTATAGTAATGGAACTCCCTTGTAAATGTCACCAAAGGTTTAAGATAACGTCTCCACTTATACTATATGCCATTTAGAAGATACCGTTATCTAAAATGTGTTACAGTCAAGCGTGACCACACACTTCAGCCCCCAGGGAAAAGGAATCAGCGCTGCGTTCTACTTTATACGTAGGAGTGGTCCCAGGAATCAAACCCACTACCCTGACGTTTTAAGTGCCATGCTCGACCAACTGAGCTACAAAGGACCACAGACTTCCCAGTCATGCAGCTCCCCCACACCCCACCAAGAAAGCTGAGCCAGAGACTCTGTTGAGGGACTCTATTTTAGCATTATTTTACTATCAATGGTTTTGCCATAGCTTTAGACTTAGCCAAAATGATGGCTAAGGGTCACTGGTATAAACCAAATGACTCTGCTTTAGGCCTTTCATAGCTCTATGCTAGCAGTGGCTCTCTTAGCCAAAGAAAAGTGAACAAATTTACATGTTTTAATTGAGGTTTTGACACCTCAGACTTTGCTAGTTAAATCTGTAGGCCTATTACTGTGCCTTGTTGATACTCTGTTTTATTTGGAGCTATGCTAGCTGAATCAATGTTAGCCTGCACTCGCTAAAACAATTTTGTTGTTGGAGCTATGCTAGCTGAATCAATGTTAGCCTGCACTTGCTGTAACATATTATTATAACAATGTTGTCGTTGGAGCTATGCTAGCCGAATCAATGTTAGCCTGCACTTGCTGTAACAATGTTGTCGTTGGAGCTATGCTAGATGAATCAATGTTAGCCTGCACTCGCTAAAACAATGTTGTCGTTGGAGCTATGCTAGATGAATCAATGTTAGCCTGCACTCGCTGTAACAATGTTGTCGTTGGAGCTATGCTAGCCATGTCCTATGTTAGCTGAATCTCTATGTTAGGGATTCTGTTGTTCTCTGGTTTCCCACCTGCCTTGTGTCAATCATCTGTAAACCCACAGCGTGGCCCCTCGTTTGGGTCGGCTCGGGGAAACTGAGACGCCATCCGTCCCTCCCGACCATGGGATCTCTTCAGAGTTTTCATGACTTAGCCTGCAATAACGCAGCTGGTCATGGAACTCTGTCTCAGCTGCCATCTTTGAGAAACAGTGGCACACTGGAACATGTTCTTGTAAAAACCTCTCTGATGAAGTGTCATTCATCAGAGTAGGGGTCATTTTATTTTTTCTCTTAAAATGACACTTATCTATCATTTCACTGAAGGAACTCATAAGCATGATATGAGAGCTGCATAAGACTGATTTCAGACTATAAGCATTAGAAAAGCCTTTTTTTCTGCTGTGTCATTATTACGACAGCAGTCTATCGACCTTATGTCGGAGGAAATGCCAACCCGAAGTGTCACCAGTAAACCTTTAACCATAGCAACCTTTATGGGTATATCCCATCCCATCTCTAAAAAAAGCCTCAGTGTGAGTCTGTGAGAGCCCTGATGTGGGGCTCCTTGGGGCCTGCTGGGGTGCTTTCCAGTCAGCCTTTGTCTGTTATTGACTGTTATTGCAGTTGGCAGAGGGGGCTCCTGCCTTGGCAATGTCTGCAATGGGCTGCCAGTGTGGCCCCGTCCCGACTCGGCCAAATAGTGACGCTGTGACTGGTTGCCAGTGTGGCCCCGTCCGACTCGGCCATATAGAGCCGCTGTGACTGGTTGCCAGTGTGGCCCCGTCCGACTCGGCCATATAGAGCCGCTGTGACTGGTTGCCAGTGTGGCCCCGTCCCGGCTGGGCCATATAGAGCCGCTGTGTCTGGCTGCCAGTGTGGCCCCGTCCCGACTCGGCCATATAGAGCCGCTGTGTCTGGCTGCCAGTGTGGCCCCGCCCCGACTCGGCCAAATAGAGCCGCTGTGTCTGGCTGCCAGTGTGGCCCCGTCCCGACTCGGCCATATAGAGCCGCTGTGTCTGGCTGCCAGTGTGGCCCCGTCCCGACTCGGCCAAATAGAGCCGCTGTGTCTGGCTGCCAGTGTGGCCCCGCCCCGACTCGGCCAAATAGAGCCGCTGTGTCTGGCTGCCAGTGTGGCCCCGTCCCGACTCGGCCAAATAGTGACGCTGTGACTGGCTGCCAGGGAAACTGTTCATGACCAGACACTTCAGCCCCCAGGGAAAAGGAATCAGCGTTGCGTTCTACAGAGGAGGGGGGAAAGAGACAGAAGGAAAGAGAGAAAGAATGAGTGACAGGGAGAATGACAGTCAGAGAGGGAGTTTTAACCGTCAGTTTGCTAGCTCCTCCCATGCTTGTTGTGTGTGTGTATACGTTTGTGTGTGTGTGTGTGTGTCCAGGATAACATAATGGGACTGAGAAAATGTGTGTGAATGTGAGAATGTGCAGTTGCCTTAAATCTTCCCCAGTCTTCTTCTCTCTGAATGAACTTCATTCATTTTGGATGTTTGTTTGTGACGAATTATAAAACGCTCAACTCTGGAACTAATGAGTTTTAGACCTGTCTGCCTCTCTGTGCCCTGAGCCCTGATCCAGGGGTAATTCAGCATGCACCCAGAGAGAGGGAGAGAAGGAGAGAGAGAGAGAGAGAGAGAGAGAGAGAGAGAGAGAGAGAGAGAGAGAGAGAGAGAGAGAGAGAGAGAGAGAGAGAGAGGAGGAGAGAGGAGCTCAAGGAGGAGTGTGGAAAAGAGACATTAGGGAATATGGAGAGCACATGGTGAGAGAGAGGAGGGAATAAGGTAAAGAGGACAGAGAGAGAGAGAGAGAGAGAGAGAGAGAGAGAGAGAGAGAGAGAGAGAGAGAGAGAGAGAGAGAGAGAGAATAGAGAATAGAGGGAGGAGGGTACCTACAGAAGTCTTGCCGTGGGGCTACCGCGGCCCATTTCTTCCCACATTGCAAGTTGGAGTGGCAGATTAATTGCAGCTCAGTGTTCTGTGCAACTCTAATGTTCAGACATGATGTAAAAACATAGCCGAGGCAAACAAACTGCCGAGGGGTAAGGTTTGTGCTTGGGCTGGAGATTTACTCCACTGTGAAGCGGGCTGGCGCAGGAGGGGCATCTCCTGGGCCTGCTAGGGAAGGAGGAGCTGTGGCTTCTGCTGCCTACAGCGTATGTAATATGTTCCTGTGCTATTCAGGGTCTTTGCTAACTAAGGTGTGATTGCCAAGATTATCCAAGATTGACAACAAGTGGCCTGTCATTTGCAGCCCAGCAATTTTGTTGACCAGAATGCCTGGGACCAAGAGGACTTACATTTAAAGAGATATCACACTCCCTTGGATGAATAGGATAAATGACCATAGTATTTTTGCAAACCGTGCTAAATGCAAACAATTTTTGCTGACAGTGGCCTTTGGCAATTTGGCCGAGACTCCCAGCAGTACTCTCACTCCTCCACTCTGCCCCACAGCGACTCCGGCTCCCTTTCCTTCAGTGTCCTCTCCTCCCCGCCTCTCCAGCTACATGAGGAAGAGAATCCGTTCTTTTGCATACATTACCATAATCTCCCATACAGTCCTCCCCTAAAGGTAGATAATGGTTTGAAGCAACACATATTTTTCTTTCATTCTCTTTTTTCTTCCAGCTTCCCTCCCGTTCCATAGTGGACATGTTAAGTAATCCTCGGTGTATGAAAAAGTACTTATGGGCATGCTGGCTCACAGCACCCGACTGGGGCCGACCGTCTTCATGTGATGCCAATAACGCAGCCTAAATCCGTAGGCAAGCAGGCTTTCCCCCTGGTTAGTGTACACACCAGGGTTTGGAACCAGTTCAGGGAACAGAAAACTGGAAAATAATGACATTTTTCAAGGAACAGAAACGGGACCTGGAACTAAAGTGATCCATACTGTTCCAGAACAGAACCGTTATTTTAAAAGCATGGAAACCGTGTAATAACGTCTTTTTTAATGCTCCCGGCATTTTTTTCTATTCCCACCAAAAAACACAACAAAGCGCCTATGCAACGCCCTTACTATGTCACAAAGAAACCTATTCCAGTGTCTGCCTGCAAGCTGAGAAAAGGTTACTGTACTAATGTTACAAGCGTGATTCAGAAGATAGGAAGAGAGATTTTTAATTAGCTAGAGAAGAATGGATTAACTTTTTCAATGCTAGTTAAGGATACTATATGCCTAGTTATCATGTTTAACATTGGATTTATTAACTAGCCAAAGGACATTCAAAGTTCCTCCATAGAAGCCGTTCCTCCTGGGTATAATACTGTGGAGCTAATTCAGATAATGCATGTCATAACAAGATGCTCAGCTCTTCAAGCCTCTTCCTCAACCCTCTCTCGCTCAGTTGCATCTTGCGCCATAGGCTACACTTGTCTGTCCATCGTGCATGTAAACAACTTCCCTGCCTGCTCCATCCGCACTGATTGGTGACATAATTGAATGAACTGTTGTTTTCACAGGTTAACAAATTAACAAAAAGGAGCAACATATTCCAGTACTTTTTTTTCGTTCAAACAGGTTCACAACTTTACTTTATTTAGCTGGTTGGAACAGTGGAACAGAACGAAGAAAATAGTGGTTCTGTTGGAGAATAATGGATGTTCCAACCCCTGGTACACACCACTCTCTATATAGCATGCCCTAGCATGAAGACCTGTGCTTTTCTTTGCCTTCCCAAATACAATTTCTTATTTTTTAGCACCCCCCTCCTCTTTTATTGTGCCTTCCTCCTTCTCCACACGCACACACACACACACGCACACACACACACACACACACACACACACACACACACACACACACACACACACACACACACACACACACACACACACACACACACACACACACACACACACACACACACACACACACACACACACACACACACACACACACACACACACACACACACACACACACACACACACAGCAGCAGTCAGATAAGGTGGCTCTCTATGTGGGAGATTAAATCTCTTGAACAATCTACGGATCAGAATAAGGAGAAAAAGAGACATGTTAGTATCAGGTGCCAGCACGGCTGCTGCTGGATGGGCTGATAAGTATTCTGCTGTTTACAAAACTCTGCTGAGGGGACCACCTGCAATGCATTCTGGGTAAAAGCTTAATAAATGGGTTGGGTGCTGCCAAGTGCCTAAACAGCAGACTGTGAAGAATAGGGTTGGGTGCTGTGGTTAGGCTGTATTCAGGAGTTGGGTCGGGAAGGTTATAACTGTGAGGTTGTGGACGAGGCAGTTGAGATTGTATAGTTGTGTTTGTGTTTTTTGCACTTGAGGAGATCATGACTGTTTTGATTGTGCTTCAAAATAGAGATGGTCTGTTTGGATGTGTTCAGTTCAGTCTGTCAGTCTGTCAGTCTGTCAGTCTGTCAGTCTGTCAGTCTGTTGGGAATGTAACCCGGCGAACACAAAAACTAGTGACAAACAAATGTAAACAAGGATTGGCTAAATGGAGAATGACACACATACACACATTCACACATACACTCACACTCACACTCACACATACACTCACACTCACACTCACATATACACTCACACTCACACTCACACATACACTCACACATACACTCACACTCACACTCACACATACACTCACACTCACACTCACACATACACTCACACTCACACTCACACATACACTCACACATACACTCACACTCACACATACACTCACACATACACTCACACTCACACTCACACATACACTCACACTCACACATACACTCACACTCACACTCACACTCACACATACACTCACACATACACTCACACTCACACTCACACATACACTCACACTCACACATACACTCACACATACACTCACACTCACACTCACACATACACTCACACTCACACATACACTCACACATACACTCACACTCACACTCACACATACACTCACACTCACACATACACTCACACTCACACTCACACTCACACATACACTCACACATCACACTCACACTCACACTCACACATACACTCACACATCACACTCACACTCACACTCACACTCACACATACACTCACACTCACACATACACTCACACTCACACATACACTCACACTCACACATACACTCACACTCACACTCACACATACACTCACACTCACACATACACTCACACTCACACATACACTCACACTCACACATACACTCACACTCACACATACACTCACACTCACACATACACTCACACATACACTCACACTCACATACACACACACTCACACATACACTCACACTCACACGCACACTCACACTCACACATACACATACACACACACTCACACATACACTCACACTCACACTCACACATACACATACACAGACACTCACACATACACTCACACTCACACATACACACACACTCACACTCACACATACACATACACGCACACTCACACTCACACATACACACACACTCACACATACACTCACACATTCACGCACACTCACACATACACACACACACTCACACATACACACACACTCACACATACACACACATTCACACATACACTCACACTCACACATACACACACATACATTACATTACATTACATTTAAGTCATTTAGCAGACGCTCTTATCCAGAGCGACTTACAAATTGGTGCATACACCTATATACACAAGACATCCAGTGGAACAGCCACTTTACAATAGTGCATCTAAATCTTTTTAGGGGGGGTGAGAAGGATTACTTACCCTATCCTAGGTATTCCTTGAAGAGGTGGGGTTTCAGGTGTCTCCGGAAGGTGGTGATTGACTCCGCTGTCCTGGCGTCGTGAGGGAGTTTGTTCCACCATTGGGGGCCAGAGCAGCGAACAGTTTTGACTGGGCTGAGCGGGAACTGTACTTCCTCAGTGGTAGGGAGGCGAGCAGGCCAGAGGTGGATGAACGCAGTGCCCTTGTTTGGGTGTAGGGCCTGATCAGAGCCTGGAGGTACTGAGGTGCCGTTCCCCTCACAGCTCCGTAGGCAAGCACCATGGTCTTGTAGCGGATGCAGCTTCAACTGGAAGCCAGTGGAGAGAGCGGAGGAGCGGGGTGACGTGAGAGAACTTGGGAAGGTTGAACACCAGACGGGCTGCGGCGTTCTGGATGAGTTGTAGGGTTTAATGGCACAGGCAGGGAGCCCAGCCAACAGCGAGTTGCAGTAATCAAGACGGGAGATGACAAGTGCCTGGATTAGGACCTGCGCCGCTTCCTGTGTGAGGCAGGGTCGTACTCATACGGATGTTGTAGAGCATGAACCTACAGGAACGGGACACCGCCTTGATGTTAGTTGAGAACGACAGGGTGTTGTCCAGGATCACGCCAAGGTTCTTAGCGCTCTGGGAGGAGGACACAATGGAGTTGTCAACCGTGATGGCGAGATCATGGAACGGGCAGTCCTTCCCCGGGAGGAAGAGGAGCTCCGTCTTGCTGAGGTTCAGCTTGAGGCGGTGATCCGTCATCCACACTGATATGTCTGCCAGACATGCAGATATGCATTCGCCACCTGGTCATCAGAAGGGGGAAAGGAGAAGATTAATTGTGTCACGCACGTCTGCACAGCAATGATAGGAGAGACCATGTGAGGTTATGACAGAGCCAAGTGACTTGGTGTATAGCGAGAATAAGAGAGGGCCTAGAACAGAGCCCTGGGGACACCAGTGGTGAGAGCGCGTGGTGAGGAGACAGATTCTCGCCACGCCACCTGGTAGGAGCGACCTATCAGGTAGGACGCAATCACAAACACACACGCGCCGGAGATGCCCAACTCGGAGAGGGTGGAGAGGAGGATCTGATGGTTCACAGTATCGAAGGCAGCCGATAGGTCTAGAAGGATGAGAGCAGAGGAGAGAGAGTTAGCTTTAGCAGTGCGGAGCACTCCGTGATACAGAGAAGAGCAGTCTCAGTTGAATGACTAGTCTTGAAACCTGACTGATTTGGATCAAGAAGGTCATTCTGAGAGAGATAGCGGTAGAGCTGGCCACAGGACGGCACGCTCAAGAGTTTTGGAGAGAAAAGAGAGAAGAGATACTGGTCTGTAGTTGTTGACGTCGGAGGGATCAGTGTAGGTTTTTCAGAAGGGGTGCAACTCTCGCTCTCTTGAAGACGGAACACGTAGCCAGCGGTCAGGGATGAGTTGATGAGCAGGTGAGGTAAGGGAGAAGGTCTCCGGAAATGGTCTGGAGAAGAGAGGAGGGGATAGGGTCAAGCGGGCAGGTTGTTGGGCATACACACCGTCACAAGACGCGAGATTTCATCTGGAGAGAGGGGAGAAAGAGGTCAGAGCATAGGGTAGGGCAGTGTGAGCAGATACACGGTGTCGTTTGACTTAGCAAACGAGGATCGGATGTCGTCGACCTTCTTTTCAAAATGGTTGACGAAGTCATCTGCAGAGGGAGGAGGGGGGATTCAGGACAGGAGAAGGTGGCAAAGAGCTTCCTAGGGTTAGAGGCAGATGCTTGGAATTTAGAATGGTAGAAAGTGGCTTTAGCAGCAGAGACAGAGGAGGAAAATGTAGAAAGGAGGGAGTCAAAGGATGCCAGGTCCGCAGGGACAGTTTTCCTCCATTTCCGCACGGCTGCCCGGAGCCCTGTTCTGTGACTCGCAATGAGTCGTCGAGCCACGGAGGCGGGAGGGAGGACCAGCCGGCCTGGAGGATAGGGGACATAGAGAGTCAAAGGATGCAGAAAGGGAGGAGAGGAGGGTTGAGGAGGCAGAATCAGGAGATAGGTTGGAGAAGGTTTGAGCAGAGGGAAGAGATGATAGGATGGAAGAGGAGAGAGTAGCAGACAGCGACACTGGGACGGCGCGATACCACACAGTAGGGGCAGCGTGGGAAGTGTTGGATGAGAGCGAGAGGGAAAAGGATACAAGGTAGTGGTCGGAGACTTGGAGGGGAGTTGCAATGAGGTTAGTGAAAGAACAGCATCTA
>NC_068421.1:16541723-16566723 GCF_023373465.1 Oncorhynchus keta | reverse complement strand
CGCTGGATCCGATTAGCTAAGGGCCAGGCGGGTATCGATCAGGTTTTAATGAGGAAAATAAGGGAAAGGGCTTGTATCCCCTTCAGTTACGTCTCGGGGGGCGAGGGAAATAGGGATTGGCAGAGAGAGAAAGAGGGATTTGGAGGGAGAGAAGGAGGGATTGGAGGAATAGGCCAACCTTCTGGAGCTTTCTGCAAATGAATGGGGGAATTCCTCACTGATCCTTATGGGCTTTAACACAGAGGAACCAACCTCCTCGAGAGATCCCTGGCGAACCCAGGCATTTCACGTAAATACATTCATGATTTCTTACTCAAAGCGAGTGGCGGTTTGTGTGCAAAGTATATGGTTATGGGAGTAGTTCCTGAATATACCCATGTTAAATGTCTCTGTCCCTCTCTCTCTCCCTCTCCATCTCTTCTTTAACCTCTCTGGGATCGTTTGGGATGTGAGCGTCCCAGATCGCCAACAGCCACTGAAATTGCAGGGCGCCAAATTCAAACAACAGAAATCTCATAATTCAAATTCCTCAAACATACAAGTATTCTACACCATTTTAAAGATACCTATCATACAGCCATTTTCCAAAGAAGGAGAGGTGTCACAAAAGTCAGAAATCGTGTTAAAAATAATCACTAACCTTTAATGATCTTCACCGGATGGCACTCCTAGGACTCCATGTTAGACAATAAATGTGTGTTTTGTTTGATAAAGTTCATCTTTATGTCCAAAAACCTCATTTGAAATTGGCGCGTTATGTTCAGAAATGCATTGTCTCCAACAAACATCCGTTGAAATTGCAGAGAGCTACATCAAATTACAGAAATACTCATCATAAACATTGATGAAAGATACAAGTGTTATACATAGGATTATAGATAAACTACTTGTTAATCCAGACACTGTGTCCAATTTCAAAAAGGCCGAAAGCACATCATGTGATTATGTTCCATCCAAGGAGAGGTGTCACAAAAGTCAGAAATAGCATTAAAATGAATCACTTACCTTTGATGATCTTCATCTGATGGCATTCCCAGGTCTCCATGTTAGACAATACATGTTAGTTTTGTTCGATATAGTTAATCTTTATGTCCAAATACCTCCTTTTTGTTCGAGCGTGTCACGTCCTGACCATAGAAAGCCTTTATTTTGTATGGTAGAGTAGGTCAGGGCGTGATTGGGGCGTTAGTCTAGTTTATATTTTCTATGCGGGGTTCTAGGTTGTTTTTTCTATGTTGGGGTTTTGGTATGATTCCCAATTAGAGGTAGCTTGCTTTCGTTGTCTCTAATTGGAGATCATACTTAAGTAGCATTTTTTCCACCTGTGGGTTATGGGATATTGTTCATGTTAGTGTTGTAGTCACGGTTCGTTGTTTGTTAGTTTATTTTGTTAGTTTATTGTTTATTGTTTTGTCTTTGCAAAAGTTTCACTTCCTTAATAAATTATGTGGAACTCAATGTACGCTGCGCCTTGGTCCGACATTCATTCCAACGAACGTGACAGCGCGTTTAATCCAGTAATCCAAATACACAAAGTCCAGACGAAAAGTCAAAAAAGTTCCATTAAAGTTCGTAGAAACATGTCAAACGATGTATATAATCAATCTTTAGAATGTTTTTATCATAAATCTTCAATAATATTCCAACCGGACAATTCCGTTGTCATTAGAAAGGAAAGAGAACGAGTGTCGCACTCACGGCCATGCGCGAGACTAAACCAATGTTTCAGCTTGACCACTTGTTGAAACAGCTCTTATTCGATCCCCTTTCACAATACAAGCTTGTGTCAACTTCTAAAGACTGTTGACGTCCACTGGAAGCCTTAGGAAGTGCAATCTGACCTCACAGACACAGGATATTGGATAGGCTTATCACTTTAAAAAACTACAAACCTCAGATTTCCCGCTTCCTGGTTGGATCTTTCTCAGGTTTTTGCCTGACATATGAGTTCTGTAATACTCACAGACATTATTTTAACAGTTTTGGAAACTTTAGAGTGTTTTCTACCAATTATATGCATATCCTAGCTTCTGGGCCTGAGTAACAGGCAATTTACCCTGGGCACGCTTTTCATCCAAACTTCCCAATGCTGCCCCCTATATCCCAATCAGCCATGTTGTTGTCATCCCGCTAGGACCTGTTTACAGCGTATTAAGTCTCCAGTTAGTAACTGGTGCAACATTTGTATGTTTATCCTATGTTCCCATTTAATGAGGTAATAAATAAATAATTCAACCAATTTGATTAGTACTGAGTCCAAAGTAAGGCTCGGGTTTTTGCAGATGCAAGGAGGTTACGACTGATCAGAATGATGATATGAGACGAGATTATGATTATAGACGTGATAGGTAAAAACCTTTTAGAGTTTAATTCAGGAGATGGTAACTCTTTAACCTGTTAGTCCACTAGGGCATTATTTCACTTTTGGATAAAAACACGTGCCCCAGATTTTGTCCTCGAATGCTTGGAATTGATAGTTTTGGAAAGAAGTGACGTTTCCAGAACTGCAAAGATTTTCACAGTTAGAACTAAAGCTACAGGCAAAACCAAGATGTTTGAGCGACCAAAATGAACAGGATTTTTTAGTTTTCCATGATCGCCTTATAGATAATTTTACATTTAAGTCATTTCAGTTTAAATGTTAATGCGACAGGAATGAACGGACACTTTCTAGCGTTTCCCCAAGGTGTCTGCAAATATTTGTAGGCATATCATTGGAAGATTGACCATAAGAGACTATTACACGGTGTCTGTGTGGAAACGCAAAAGTCACCTACCAGTATTTTTCCATAATCAGAGAAGAATGCAGGCTTCTAGGACTGGCATTTCAATGAAGAGATATATGACAAAACACATTGAGGATTGATTCAAACAACGTTTTCCATGTTTCAGTCGATATTATGGAGTTATTCGGAAAAAGTTCTCGTGTAGGTGACTGAATTTTGAGTTGTAGCCAAATGCATAGTAACAAAACGGAACGTTGTGTCCTACACAAATTCTTTCAGGAAAAACTGGACATCTGCTATGTAACTGAGAGTCTCCTCATTGAAACATCTGAGGTTCTTCAAAGGTAAATTATTTTATTTGATCCCTTTGCTGGTTTTTGTGAATATGTTCGTGCTAAATGCTTGCTAAATGCTTAGCTATCACCACTCTTACACAAATTATTGATTTTCTCTGGTTCTAAAGCATATTTTGAAAATCTGAGACGACAGGATTGTTAAGAAAAGGATAAGCTTGAGAGCAGGCATATTTATTTAATTTCATTTGCAATTTTTAGAAATCCCTAATGTTGCGTTATGGTAATGAGCTTGAGGCTGTAGTCACGATCCCACATGCGGGATGGGGCGGACTAAGATTAAAGAACTGCTCTCGTGGTGCCCCAGATCCCAATGAGTTAATAGGTGCATGATACATTTACTCAGGTAACGATTAAACATAGTTAGTTAATTAGATAATTAACAGTCTTCAGTTTAATGTTAATGTCACAACACAAATACTGTACACCCTAATACATTACACCCTAATACTGTACACCCTAATAATGTACAGTACATACGTTTCCCTTGAAACTTTCATAGATAAACAGTCTCTGATACTGTTGAGTTGTACACACTCTAGAGTGGAACCTTCTTTGACAGTCATAAAGACGACAAAATATTCCAAGTTGCCTTGCAACCCTTTAATTTATTCATAGTACAGTATATATGCAGTATTTCTGCTGAGACATGCTTTTAAATGGAAGTCTATTGGAACAGTTAGCATGTCATTGCCCCCTCCCATCTCTACCCCCCCACCCCCGCTAACCATAGGTGGAACCAAGTCATTGTTTTACAAGTCACAAGTAAGTCTCAAGTCTTAGTACTCAAATCCCAAGTTAAGTCCCAAGTCAAGACAGGCAAGTCCGAGTCAAGTCTCAACTCAAGACCGACAAATCCCAAGTAAGTCTCAAGTCTTAGTACTCAAATCCCAAGTTAAGTCCCAAGTCAAGACAGGCAAGTCCGAGTCAAGTCTCAACTCAAGACCGACAAATCCCAAGTAAGTCTCAAGTCTTAGTACTCAAATCCCAAGTCAAGTCTCAAGTCTTAGTACTCAAATCCCAAGTCAAGTCTCAAATCTTAGTACTCAAATCCCAAGTCAAGTCTCAAGTCTTAGTACTCAAATCCCAAGTCAAGTCTCAAGTCTTAGTACTCAAATCCCAAGTAAGTCTCAAGTCCGATACTTTGAGTTTCGAGTTATAATGTGCTCTTCACCAAATGTAATACCATTTCATATTTTTAACAAGAGTGAAAGTTAGTATATTACATTTATGCAAATCATGAATGCTTTTAAAAACATATTTTTTTAACTTTCCAAATAAACGTTATTATTTCCATGGAAAAACATGGTTATGAGAAAAATATTGTAGTGCTCTCTCTCTCCAGATATACTCTAGACACCGAAAACAATCCTGCCATAAAGTTACACTAATTTATTAAAAGGTACATCAAAACATCTGCTACTGAACTTCAAGTAGGCCGACAATTTGAACACTGGCCTGAATGTCTGACAAAGAAAATACAGATCCCAAAGATGGGAGATAAAACCTGAACATGTGTGTGTGTGTGTGTGTGTGTGTGTGTGTGTGTGTGTGTGTGTGTGTGTGTGTGTGTGTGTGTGTGTGTGTATGTGTGTGTGTGTGTGTGTGTGTGTGTGTGTGTGTGTGTGTGTGTGTGTGTGTGTGTGTGTGTGTGTGTGTGTGTGTGTGTGTGTGATGCATAAACAGTTGCATTTTTTATCTTATCTCGGCCCTATGATGCATTGCATTTGCAAAAGACCCAAATTCTGAAAAAGTCTATCAAAAATAATGAGCGACGGCATTAGCACCGCACCGTCCCCCCGTCATCCATTCCCCAACCCCCATAGCGATCGACTGTCGAGGCTGGCTTGTACACAATCTCCCAAACTTAACTCACTCACACACACTCACACGCCCTCTCTGTGAGTGGTTACAGCAGGCTAATGTATGTCAATGGTTTTAGGAACAGCAGTGACATCAGGCAGGATTTAGGCTACCAACTGCCTAGCCAGTTGTAGCTCATTCTTGGGTGCAATGATCACGGTCCCGCACTGACTGACTGTGTGGAGGCTCATTGATTAAACGTTACGTTAGCCTCGACGCTACACTATCAAAGTTATAAACTCAGCAAAAAAAGAAATGTCCTCACTGTCAACTGCGTTTATTTTTTAGCAAACTTAACATGTGTAAATATTTGTATGAACATAACAAGATTCAACAACTGGGGCATAAACTGAACAAGTTCCACAGACGTGACTAACAGAAAAATGTGTCCCTAGATCTCACCCTCCGATCCAACAGGTCCCAGACGTGCTCAATGGGATTGAGATCCGGGCTCTTCGTTGGCCATGGCAGAACACTGACATTCCTGTCTTGCAGGAAATCACGCACAGAACGAGCAGTATGGCTGGTGGCATTGTCATGCAGGAGGGTCATGTCAGGATGAGCCTGCAGGAAGGGTACCACATGAGGGAGGAGGATGTCTTCCCTGTAACGCACAGTGTTTAGATTGCCTGCAATAACAACAAGCTCAGTCCGATGATGCTGTCACACAACGCCCCAGACCATGATGGACCCTCCACCTCCGATCCCGCTCCATAGTACAGGCCTCGGTGTAACGCTCATTCCTTTGACAATAAACACGAATCCGACCATCACCCCTGGTGAGACAAAACTGCGACTCGTCAGCAAAGAGAACTTTTTGCCAGTCCTCTCCGGTCCAGCGACAGTGGGTTTGTGCCCATAGGCGACATACAAGCCCTCAGTCCAGCCTCTCTCAGTCTAGTGTGGAACGTCTGAGCACTAATGGAGGGATTGTGCATTCCTGGTGTAACTCGGGCAGTTGTTGTTGCCATCCTGTACCTGTCCCGCAGGTGTGATGTTCGGATGTACCGATCCTGTGCAGGTGTTGTTACACGTGGTCTGCCACTGCGAGGACGGTCAGCTGTCCATCCTGTCTCCCTGTAGTGCTGTCTTAGGCGTCTCACAGTCCGGGCATAGCTATTTATTGCATCTCCAGTCCTCATGCCTCCTTGCATGCCTAAGGCACATTCACACAGATGAGCAGGGACCCTGGGCATCTTTCTTTGGTGTTTTTCAGAGTCAGTAGAAAGGCCTCTTTAGTGTCCTAAGTTATCATAACTGTGACCTTAATTTCCTTCCGTCTGTAAGCTGTTAGTGTTTTAATGACCGTTCCACAGGTGCATGTTCATTCCTTGTTTATGGTTCATTGAACAAGCATGGGAAACAGTGTTTAAACCCTTTACGTTGAAGATCTGTGAAGTTATTTGGATTTTTACAAATTATCTTTGAAAGACAGGGTCCTGAAAAAGGGACGTTTCTTTTTTTGCTGAGTTTATATAGCGGTCGCCTATATTAGCCACGACTTACCGTTCTTTGTGCAGCTTCAAATGTGGAACAAAGTTGGAAATTGTTGCGCCTCCGTCTGTAATTTTCTTCCCGCATGTTTTGCAAGTTGCAATCCGTTTTTTGTTGATACAGTGTCGTCTTTATAACCAAAAATAATAATAATCTTTCCCAGATTTCCGTCTGAATTCACCCACCGACGTTCCTCTGCACTGCCACACGCAACTTTTTCTCCACTGCTACAAATTTGATTGACTGCTGTCCGATTCAAACTGTAAGCCGTTACAAGTTGATGCACTGCACACTTTTGTTGGCACAAAGTCATGAGTCATTGGTGTTAAAGTCAAAGTCGAGATGTCAAGTCAAAGTCTTTTTGAGTTTGTCGAGTCTAAAACCATCATATTTGTGACTCGAGTCTGACATGAGTCCAAGTCATGTGACTCGAGTCCACACCTCTGCCACTAACCATGCCATCAATGCTGAAAATCATCCTAGGTGAAACACTGGAAAGGCTTTGTAATGTATACATGTATTTATGGCCCTCCCATGGGTTCCCTCTCTTGTTCTTCTGTCTGTCTGTCTGTCTCTCTCTCTCTCTCTCTCTCTCTCTCTCTCTCTCTCTCTCTCTCTCTCTCTCTCTCTCTCTCTCTCTCTCTCTCTCTCTCTCTCTATCTCTCTCTCTCTCTTATCCGTTGATTCTCATCACAATAATCTCTGCTTCCCTGTCCAGCTGAACATCAGTATGTGTGTGTTCAGTTAGTATGCTACATTAGCATTTGAATTGCCCCGGGCGCCATTGAGATGCAGTTGCTATTGGCAGCCAGCTGCTTTGTATCAGACTGGTCATTCTAGAGGCTGGTGGCTGGTCAACATTAACCCACTTTATGTTGCTGCTATCATGGTCCAAACACACCGAGACAGTTCCCCTGTATATGGCCTCAGTATTGTTATTTAATTGTGTTACATTTTATTACATGTTTTACTTCAGTTTATTTAGTGAATATTTTCTTAACTCTATTTCCTGAGCTGTATTGTTGGTTAAGGGCTTGGTAAGTAAGCTTTTCACGGTAAGGTCTACACCTGTTGAATTTGGCGCATATGACAAATAAAATGTGATTAGATTAGATTTTTGTGCTCTCTGCTCTCTAGGCTTGGGGCTAGGAGGACATAAGCCATATCGGGCTGCTTGACGCTAACTGGTTTGACGTGACTACTGGTAGGAATTTAAATTGGCTAGCCTAGTAGGCTATAGTTACAGTATGATCTTGATTGATGGTAGCAGCAGCTCTTGTTTCTGTTTCCTCCTGATCATTTCATTAAGGCCATTCAGTTTCAACAGAACATATGATTGGGTGTTGTGTCGATGCCAATATCACACAGCCAATCAAATAGGAGCAGTCATGTTTTATTAGATCACAGTATACATAATAAAATCAGAGAGCATTAATGCGTTGTCATCCAGGACTGGGTAGATACGTGTAGATAGCTGATATACACTGAGTGTACAAAACATTAGGAACACCTTCTATTTCCATGACATAGACAGAAAGATATGGTCCTTTATTGATGTCGCTTGTTAAATCCACTTCAATCAGTGGAGATGAAGAGGAGAACACAGGCTAAAGAAGGATTTTTAGGCCTTGAGACAATTGAAACATGGATTGTGTATGTGTGCCATTCAGAGGGTGAATGAGCAAGACAAAATATTTAAGTGCCTTTGAATGGCGTATGGTAGTAGGTGCCAGGGGTTTTTCGTGCTCAACAGTTTCCTGTTTGGATCAAGAATGGTCCACCACCCAAAGGACATCCATCCAACTTGACACATTGGAGTCAACATGGACCAGCATCCCTGTGGAAAGCTTTTGACACCTTGTAGAGTCCATGCTAGGCTTGGGTGGTAATGTATACCAGGGTATCTGGAAAGAGGCACATTGAAACTTTTTCTTTTAAGTTTTTCAATCAATTTGAATATTTGTAACAGTTGTTTTTGTAAATAGCTGCAGTCAATTGTTCAATGCGCTATGGGACAAATCAGAATGCGTTCTTATTTCACCTGTCACATTATTTGACATTATGAAGCTTACTTAGTTCCCCTGCAAAGTTGAGCCTGTTTGTGATTTTTTAAAATGTATTTTTATTTCACCTTTATTTAACCAGGTTGGCCAGTTGAGAACAAGTTCTCATTTACAACTGGGACCTGGCCAAGATAAATCAAAGCAGTGCGACACAAACAACAACACAGTGTTACACATGGAATAAACAACAACACAGTGTTACACATGGAATAAACAACAACACAGTGTTACACATGGAATAAACAAACATACAGTCAATAACACAATAGAAAAAAAAGTATATATACAGTGTGTGTAAATGTAGTAAGATTAGGGAGATAAGGCAATAAATAGGCCATAGTGGAGAAATAATTACAATTTAGCAATTAAACACTGGAATGGTTGCTGTGCAGAAGATGAATGTGCAATTAGAGATACTGGGGTGCAAAGGAGCTAAATAAAAAATAACAGTATGGGGATGAGGTAGTTGGATAGGCTATTTATAGATGAGCTATGTACAGGTGCAGTGATCACTGAGCTGCTCTGACAGCTGGTGCTTTAAGTTAGTGAGGGAGATATGAGTCTCCAGCTTCAGTGATTTTTGAAATTCATTCCAGTCATTGGCAACAGAGAACCGGAAGGAAAGGCTGCCAAAGGAGGAATTGGCTTTGGGGGTGACCAGTGAAATATACCTGCTGGTGCGTGTGCTACGGGTGGGTGCTGCTATGGTGACCAAATAGCAGAACAGGAGAAAGCGGGAGCAGGTGAGTCCAGCGGTGTATTGACAGGGGGCGCGTTTTATGTGGAAGGTCAACAGTGTTTTTTGGTGATCAGGGGCATGCAACTATAGTTTTCCTTCACAGAACATACATTAATGCAACACATTCAGCAGAAAACAGTTTCATTTTCATCAGATGGCAACAGAAGTACAACGCTATTTGGCTGGCAGCCACACAAATAAATGAGCTTACAATGAAAAGCAAAAACGATGCATGGTCATCATATTTCTAATGTTTTGACCTATCACAGAAAGAATGTAGCCAGCTACACTTCCTAACGTTTTGCTTAAAGTTAATATTGGATTTTACCAGAGGTAAATAGGCTGGCTACACCGAGAAAAGTACAGAGGAAGTAGCTACACATCAGTCAGAGCTCTATCTGCTAATAGAATGCCTGTTTGTGAATTCTTATCCGAATTTAGAATTGCAACTGAAGCCAAAAAGTAATCTGATGCAGAAATTACAATAAGAAGCATTTTAGATCTGTGTTTACAAAACGCAGCAAGATATTTCTAATACTTTTAATATTTATGTGTTCTCATGACACCTAGTTAACTTGCTATCTAAGTAAGTGACTGAATTAATAAGGTGACTGGGTATCATATTGTGTTAGCTTTCTGATGTGTTTGAGAAGGCAAAGCCCTTTCGTTGAGTTATTTGTACAGCTGCCGCTGCTATCTTGATTTCCTTGCATTTTTTCTCCTCTCTGTTCTCAGCCTGTCTGCTCCTCCCCACTCTTCTCCAAGCAGAGCAGGCTCGTTGCCCTAGCGACAGACTCCACACAGACACCGCATGTAGACATGCTGCTGGAGAGCCAGTTCTGCATGTGTCAAAACTTTGTTCATTTGCACAATGTCACTTGTTCATATTAGCTTGTAAATGTCCAAACTCACCAAAAAATACATTTGGTGGCTCCTACATACACGTTACCAGTCAAAGTTTTGGACACACCTACTCATTCCAGGGTTTTTCTTTATTTTTACTATTTTCTACATTGTCGAATAATAGTGAAGACATCAACACTATGAAATTACACAAAAAAAAAGTGTTAAACAAAACAAAATATATTTTATATTTGAGATTCTTGCCTTGATGATCTCATTGCACACTCTTGGCATTCTCTCAACCAGCTTCATGAGGTAGTCACATTTCAATTAACAGGTGTGCCTTGTCAAAGGTTAATTTGTGGAATTTCTTTCCTTCTTAATGCATTTGAGCCAATCAGTTGTTTTGTGACAAGGTAGGAGTGGTATACAGAAGATAGACCTATTTGGTAAAAGACCAAGTCCATATTATGTCAAGAACAGCTCAAATAAGTAAAGAGAAAACGACAGTCCATTATTACTTTAACCTGTAGTGACGCCCAGCCTAGCAGCAGGCAAACTTGTCACAGAAATCAGAAAAGCAATCAAATTAAATCGTTTACCTTTGATGAACTTCGGATGTTTTCACTCACGAGCCTCGCAGGTAGACAGCCAAAGTTCATTTTTCCCAAAATATTATTTTTGTAGGCGAAATAGCTCCGTTTGTTCTTCACCACAACTGCGAAAAATATTCCAAATTAGCTCCATAATATCGACAGAAACATGGCAAACGTTGTTTAGAATCAATCCTCAAGGTGTTTTTCTAATATCTATTCGATAATATATCTGTCGGGACAATTCCTTTTTTCTAGGACCAATTGGAGTAATGGCTACCTCTGCACTTTACGCGAGAATCTCTCTCGGAGCCACCATGTGACCACTTACGCAATGTGCCCCCATACGGCTATTCTTCAACAGAAATGCGTAAAACTACGTCACAATGCTGTAGACACCTTGGGGAATACGTAGAAAGCGTAAGCTCATTGATAGTACATTCACAGCCATATAGGGAGTCATTGGAACGCAGCGCTTTCAAAACCTGGGGTACTTCCGGATTGGATTTTTCTCAGGCTTTCGCCTGCAACATCAGTTCTGTTGTGCTCACAGACAATATCTTTACAGTTTTGGAAACGTTAGAGTGTTTTCTATCCAAAGCTGTCAATTATATGCATATTCTAGCATCTTTTCCTGACAAAATATCCCATTTGAAACAGGAATGTTTTTTTTCCAAAAATGAAAATACTGCCCCCTAACACCAAGAGGTTTTTAAGACACGAAGGTCAGTCAATCTGGAAAATTTCAAGAACTTTGAAAGTTTCTTCAAGTGCAGTCACAAAAACCATCAAGCGATATGATGAAACTGTCTCTCTTGAGGACCACCACAGGAAGGAAGACCCACCGTTACCTTTGCTGCAGAGGATAAGTTCATTAGAGTTAACTGCACCTCAGATTGCTCCCCAACTAAATGCTTCACCGAGTTCAAGTAACAGACGTGAATCAGGCCTTCATGATCGAATTGCTGCAAAGAAACCACTATTAAAGTACACCAATAAGAAGAAGATACTTTCCTGTGACAAGAAACACAAGCAATAGACATTAGACCGGTGGAAATCTATCTGGTGGAAATCTATTTTTGGTTCCAACTGCCGTGTCTTTGTGAGACACAGAGTAGCTGAACAGATGATATCTGCATGTGTAGTTCTCACCATGAAGCATGGAGGAGGAGGTGTGATGGTGTGGGGTGCTTTGTTGGTGACACTGCCTGTGATTTATTTAGCATTCAAAGCACACTTTGTTTTTCTACCTTCATTTAACTAGGCACGTCAGTTAAGAACAAATTCTTATTTTCAATGACGGCCTAGGAACAGTATGTTAACTGTCTTGTTCATGGCTGCCACAGCATTCTGCAGCAATATGCCATCCCAACTGGTTTGCTCTTAGTGGGACTATCATTTGTTTTTCAACAGGACAATGACCCAAAACACACCTCCAGGCTGTGTAAGGGCTATTTGACCAAGAAGGAGAGTGATGGAGTGCTGCATCAGATGACCTGGCCTCCACAATCACCGACCTAAACCCAATTGAGATGGTTTGGGATGAGTTGGACGGCAGAGTGAAGGAAGAGCAGCCAACAAGTGTTCAGCATATGTGACTCACCACCTGGATTCAGTCTTATGTAGCAAAATGTGAAATGGTATTTTTTACATTGGATAAAAGTAGAGACTCAGAGCTACAAAATGGTATATCATACACTTCATTTGAGGAATAATGGCAAAGTTATTCTGCTTTGAAAGTTGTTCAACTTGTAAACTCACTTTTGAAAAATTTGCCTTTGAATGTTTTGGTATCTAGTGAAGAGCTCTTTGTCTACACGCATTCAGCATCGTTCACAGCCTTTTAAGCTTTAGCCCCACCCATCTTGTTTCGCTATTGGAGCTTTAGCCCCACCCATCTGGTTTCGCTCTTGGAGCTTTAGCCCCACCCATCTCGTTTCGCTCTTGGAGCTTTAGCCCCACCCATCTCGTTTCGCTCTCGGAGCTTTAGCCCCACCCATCTCGTTTCGCTCTCGGAGCTTTAGCCCCACCCATCTCGTTTCGCTCTTGGAGCTTTAGCCCCACCCATCTCGTTTCGCTCTTGGAGCTTTAGCCCCACCCATCTCGTTTCGCTCTTGGAGCTTTAGCCCCACCCATCTCGTTTCGCTCTCGGAGCTTTAGCCCCACCCATCTCGTTTCGCTCTTGGAGCTTTAGCCCCACCCATCTCGTTTCGCTCTTGGAGCTTTAGCCCCACCCATCTCGTTTCGCTCTTGGAGCTTTAGCCCCACCCATCTCGTTTCGCTCTTGGAGCTTTAGCCCCACCCATCTCGTTTCGCTCTTGGAGCTTTAGTCCCACCCATCTCGTTTCGCTCTTGGAGCTTTAGTCCCACCCATCTCGTTTCGCTCTCGGAGCTTTAGCCCCACCCATCTCGTTTCGCTCTCGGAGCTTTAGCCCCACCCATCTGGTTTCGCTCTCGGAGCTTTAGCCCCACCCATCTGGTTTCGCTCTCGGAGCTTTAGCCCCACCCATCTCGTTTCGCTCTTGGAGCTTTAGTCCCACCCATCTCGTTTCGCTCTTGGAGCTTTAGTCCCACCCATCTCGTTTCGCTCTCGGAGCTATAGCCCCACCCATCTGGTTTCGCTCTCGGAGCTTTAGCCCCACCCATCTGGTTTCGCTCTCGGGGCTTTAGCCCCACCCATCTGATTTCGCTCTCTGAGCTTTCGCCCCACCCATCTGGTTTCGCTCTCGGAGCTTTAGCCCCACCCATCTGGTTTCACTCTCGGAGCTTTAGCCCCACCCATCTGGTTTCGCTCTCGGAGCTTTAGCCCCACCCATCTGGTTTCGCTCTCGGAGCTTTAGCCCCAACCATCTGGTTTCGCTCTCTGAGCTTTAGCCCCACCCATCTGATTTAGCTCTCGGAGCTTTAGCCCCACCCATCTCGTTTCGCTCTCTGAGCTTTAGCCCCACCCATCTCGTTTCGCTCTCGGAGCTTTAGCCCCACCCATCTCGTTTTGCTCTCTGAGCTTCAGCCCCACCCATCTCGTTTCGCTCTGAGCTTTAGCCCCACCCATCTCGTTTCGCTCTCTGAGCTTTAGCCCCACCCATCTCGTTTCGCTCTCTGAGCTTTAGCCCCACCCATCTCGTTTCGCTCTCTGAGCTTTAGCCCCACCCATCTCGTTTCGCTCTCTGAGCTTTAGCCCCACCCATCTCGTTTCGCTCTCTGAGCTTCAGCCCCACCCATCTTTTGGCTCTCTGAGCTTTAGCCCCACCCATCTCGTTTCGCTCTCTGAGCTTTAGCCCCACCCATCTCATTTCGCTCTCTGAGCGGACAGCCCCACCCATCTCGGAACAGCTCTCTGAGCAGGGCCCCACCCATCTCGTTACGCTCTCTGCAGCTTTAGCCCCACCCATCTCGTTTCTGCTCTCTGAGCTTTAGCCCCACCCATCTGTTTGCTCTCTGAGCTTCAGGACCATCTCGTAACAGGTCTCTGAGCTTTAGCCCCACCCATCTCGGGAGCTCTCTGAGCTTTAGGAATCTGACGCTCTCTGAGCTTCAGCCCCAGGTGATGAGGACAAATACCCATCTCGTTTCGCTCTCTGAGCTTTAATACCCATCTCGTTTTGCTCTGAGGCATTCAGAGAGGTTCCATCGGAGGTGACTCAGAGCCGATGTCACCACCAAGTGCTCCCCGATGCTTCGAATTTTGGATGCTGCATTCTGTCACAAGGATGACGCTGGAGAGGCGACGCAGGTACGGGGAGTCAAACATTTAATATGGAACGGACATAGACAGGAACAGAGTCAGCACACAGGGTAACACAGACAAATTACAATCAATGCAGCAGCGGGGAACAGAGCTGGGGAACTGACAAATATAGGGGAGGTAATAACAGGTGATGAGGAACTGACAAATATAGGGAAGGTAATAACAGGTGATGAGGAACTGACCAATATAGGGGAGGTAATAACAGGTGATGAGGAACTGACAAATATAGGGGAGGTAATAACAGGTGATGAGGAACTGACAAATATAGGGGAGGTAATAACAGGTGATGAGGAACTGACAAATATAGGGGAGGTAATAACAGGTGATGAGGAACTGACAAATATAGGGGAGGTAATAACAGGTGATGAGGAACTGACAAATATAGGGGAGGTAATAACAGGTGATGAGGAACTGACAAATATAGGGGAGGTAATAACAGGTGATGAGGAACTGACAAATATAGGGGAGGTAATAACAGGTGATGAGGAACTGACAAATATAGGGGAGGTAATAACAGGTGATGCGGAACTGACCAATATAGGGGAGGTAATAACAGGTGATGAGGAACTGACAGATATAGGGGAGGTAATAACAGGTGATGAGGAACTGACAAATATAGGGGAGGTAATAACAGGTGATGAGGAACTGACAGATATAGGGGAGGTAATAACAGGTGATGAGGAACTGACAAATATAGGGGAGGTAATAACAGGTGATGAGGAACTGACCAATATAGGGGAGGTAATAACAGGTGATGAGGAACTGACAAATATAGGGGAGGTAATAACAGGTGATGAGGAACTGACAGATATAGGGGAGGTAATAACAGGTGATGAGGAACTGACCAATATAGGGGAGGTAAAAACAGGTGATGAGGAACTGACAGATATAGGGGAGGTAATAACAGGTGATGAGGAACTGACAAATATAGGGGAGGTAATAACAGGTGATGAGGAACTGACCAATATAGGGGAGGTAATAACAGGTGATGAGGAACTGAACAGATATAGGGGAGGTAATAACAGGTGATGAGGAACTGAACAGATATAGGGAGGTAATAACCAGTGATGAGGAACTGACAAATATAGGGGAGGTAATAACAGGTGATGAGGAACTGACAAATATAGGGGAGGTAATAACAGGTGATGAGGAACTGACCAATATAGGGAGGTAATAACAGGTGATGAGGAACTGAACAAATATAGGGGAGGTAATAACAGGTGATGAGGAACTGACAGATATAGGGGAGGTAATAACAGGTGATGAGGAACTGACAAATATAGGGGAGGTAATAACAGGTGATGAGGAACTGACCAATATAGGGGAGGTAATAACAGGTGATGAGGAACTGACAGATATAGGGGAGGTAATAACAGGTGATGAGGAACTGACAGATATAGGGGAGGTAATAACAGGTGATGAGGAACTGACAGATATAGGGGAGGTAATAACAGGTGATGAGGAACTGACAGATATAGGGGAGGTAATAACAGGTGATGAGGAACTGACCAATATAGGGGAGGTAATAACAGGTGATGAGGAACTGACAGATATAGGGGAGGTAATAACAGGTGATGAGGAACTGACAGATATAGGGGAGGTAATAACAGGTGATGAGGAACTGACAAATATAGGGGAGGTAATAACAGGTGATGAGGAACTGACAGATATAGGGGAGGTAATAACAGGTGATGAGGAACTGACAGATATAGGGGAGGTAATAACAGGTGATGAGGAACTGACAGATATAGGGGAGGTAATAACAGGTGATGAGGAACTGACAGATATAGGGGAGGTAATAACAGGTGATGAGGAACTGACCAATATAGGGGAGGTAATAACAGGTGATGAGGAACTGACAGATATAGGGGAGGTAATAACAGGTGATGCGGAACTGACCAATATAGGGAGGTAATAACAGGTGATGAGGAACTGACAGATATAGGGGAGGTAATAACAGGTGATGAGGAACTGACAATATAGGGGAGGTAATAACAGGTGATGAGGAACTGACAGATATAGGGAGGTAATAACAGGTGATGAGGAACTGACAGATATAGGGGAGGTAATAACAGGTGATGAGGAACTGACAAATATAGGGGAGGTAATAACAGGTGATGAGGAACTGACAGATATAGGGGAGGTAATAACAGGTGATGAGGAACTGACCAATATAGGGGAGGTAATAACAGGTGATGAGGAACTGACAGATATAGGGGAGGTAATAACAGGTGATGAGGAACTGACAAATATAGGGGAGGTAATAACAGGTGATGAGGAACTGACAGATATAGGGGAGGTAATAACAGGTGATGAGGAACTGACAGATATAGGGGAGGTAATAACAGGTGATGAGGAACTGACAGATATAGGGGAGGTAATAACAGGTGATGAGGAACTGACAGATATAGGGGAGGTAATAACAGGTGATGAGGAACTGACAGTTATAGGGGAGGTAATAACAGGTGATGAGGAACTGACAAATATAGGGGAGGTAATAACAGGTGATGAGTGAGTCCAGGTGAGACCAATGCGCGTGACGAGGGAAGGCAGGTGTGCGTAATAGATGGAAGGAGTGCGTGATGCAGGGGGCAGACATGACACTTAGTCTGAAGATGTAATCCGGAGACAGGTGTTTTCTCCATCTCTTAAACTATCATAATCTAATTCCACTGATTTCAAAGCTTGATCCTCCAGAAGTGGAGAGCAACACTTATGCAGCTCCACTACACAATACATGTTTAAAAAAGCGGTGTTCGACAGGATTACAAACACAGACTGACCAGCTCAAATAGACAGTAGGCTTGAATATGTCAGACCAATCCAAACTCCTCTCTCGGCATGTCCTGCCCTCTCATTGTCTCTGCTAATCATGGCTAGTGGGAAGTTTGCCATTTTCTTCTATTTGTATTTACAGATGGCATAGATGTTTGTTATTAAGGCACATGAAAGTTCACATGTTCGAGAAGGAATTTCTGGCCAAAAACTCATTTGGCTAAAAACTACATTTTACATTCAATTGGCTCTCCTGTGAAGTTGTGACTTGAGACATATGCCTAATTTCATGAATCGAGTCACATATGTGGGAACTCCTTCAAGAGTGTTGTAAAAGCATTCCTCATGAAGCTGGTTGAGGGAATGCCAAGAGTGTGCAAAGCTGTCATCAAGCCAAAGGGTGGCTACTTTGAAGATTCTAAAATCAAAAATATATTTTGATTTGTTTTACAGTTTTCTGGTTACTACATGATTCCGTATGTATTATAACGACACAAGGTGAGACCCAGATGCAGACACAGGAGGCAGATGGTACGAGTCTCTGATATTTATTGAACAGCGAGGGGCAGGCAAGAGGCAAGTTGAAGAAAGGCAAGAGTTCATAACCAGTTCAGAGTTATGGTACAGGGCAGCAGGCAGGCTCGAGGTCAGGGGCAGGCAGGATGGTTAGGCAGGTGGGCTCAGTGTCATGGGCAGGCAGAATGGTCAGGCAGGCGGGCTCAGTGTCAGCGGCAGGCAGAATGGTCAGGCAGGCGGGCTCAGTGTCAGCTGCAGGCAGAATGGTCAGGCAGGCGGGCTCAGTGTCAGGGGCAGGCAGAATGGTCAGGCAGGCGGGCTCAGTGTCAGCGGCAGGCAGAATGGTCAGGCAGGCGGGCTCAGTGTCAGCGGCAGGCAGAATGGTCAGGCAGGCGGGCTCAGTGTCATGGGCACGCAGAATGGTCAGGCAGGCGGGCTCAGTGTCAGCGGCAGGCAGAATGGTCAGGCAGGCGGGCTCAGTGTCAGCGGCAGGCAGAATGGTCAGGCAGGCGGGCTCAGTGTCAGCGGCAGGCAGAATGGTCAGGCAGGCGGGCTCAGTGTCAGGGGCAGGCAGAATGGTCAGGCAGACGGGCTCAGTGTCATGGGCAGGCAGAATGGTCAGGCAGGCGGGCTCAGTGTCAGCGGCAGGCAGAATGGTCAGGCAGGCGGGCTCAGTGTCAGCGGCAGGCAGAATGGTCAGGCAGGCGGGCTCAGTGTCAGGGAAGGCAAAAAGGTCTGAAAAAAAGGAGGACTAGAATACGCTGGTTGACTTGGCAAGACAAAACGAACTGGCAACAGACAAACAGAGAACACAGGTATAAATACACTGAGGGTAATAGGGAAGATGCGTGACACCTGGAGGGGGGTGGAGACAAGCACAAGGACAGATGAAACAGATCACGGTGGGACAATTTCATAGTTTTGATGTCTTCACTATTATTTTAAAATGTAGACAATTGTAAAAAAAATAAAGAAAATCCCTTCAATGAGTAGGTGTGTCCAAACTTTTGACTGGTACTGTATGTGAATAACTTCATGACCTGTATTGTCTGTCTTTGCAATTGTTATTATTATTGCTTATATTTTAGGTGGTTAGTTTATTTTTGTATTTTATATTTGCAATTAGTTTATTTTTGTTTGCATTTGTTAGCATTAGCCTCCATGGAAATTCACTTTACTTGTGCTTATTTTGTTAGCATTCTAGTAATAGACGCCCAATGGGCTTTTTTTGCAGGTGATTTTGGCGCCCTCTTGGGTACTAAATCGGTAATGCCGTATGTCCTGGGGTGACAGTATGACTATATGAAAATCTGGATAGCTCCAAACCCTAGTCCTTGCCCTAACAAAATGAGGCTCTGAGGGCAAAGGGGGGCAACTGAATTGTAGGAGCGTGTTCTTAATGTTTTGTATACTCAGTGCATTGTATCACTTCACCTTCACGCCACACGCATACAACACACACAAATGTATCATCTCTCACACACACGTACTACACACACATACATATGTGTCAGAAGGCTCTGACGGTGATGGGTGTCTGGCATGATTTAATAACCTGGCTGCCATTTTGGAATGTCAGCAGTAAAGATGTATTGTTAATTAGGTGGAAGCTGTACTCTTGACCTGCTGCCGAGGTGTGTGTGTGTGTTTGGGAGTGTGTGCGTGTGTGTGCATGCACTAAAGTGTTTGTGTGTGTGGGTGTGCGTGTGTGTGCGTGTGCGTGTGCGTGTGTGTGCGTGTGTGTGTAGAGAGTTGGTGGTGGCAGCCGGAGATTGGATTGGTTTCTATTGCAGTGTTTTCCCCCTTTGCTGGACGTGCCTTACATTTCAGCAACACACAAACACACACACACATACACAATTGTAGTCTTGTACACACACTCCTACACGCACGCACGTGCGTGCACACACACACACACACACACACACACACACACACACACACACACACACACACACACACACACACACACACACACACACACACACACACACTCTCGCTGATTCAGTACTGAGTGGATGGCTCAATGTCGCAGCCTTTACAAACAGTGGTTTGGAGAAGAGAAAACAAAACACAGGGTGCATTATGAGGTTTGCCAAACGTTTGATTTGTTCAACTTTTTAAAGGTCAATGTTGGAGACACAATAATAATAAGGTAGAATTTCTGAGTTTATCTTTCCAAGGATAACCTGGCCTGTGTTTTGTTAGTCATGTCTAGTAGATAACCTGGCCTGTGTTTTGTTAGTCATGTCTAGTAGATAACCTGGCCTGTGTTTTGTTAATCATGTCTAGTAGATAGCCTGGCCTGTGTTTTGTTAGTCATGTCTAGTAGATAGCCTGGCCTGTGTTTTGTTAGTCATGTCTAGTAGATAGCCTGGCCTGTGTTTTGTTAGTCATGTCTAGTAGATAACCTGGCCTGTGTTTTGTTAGTCATGTCTAGTAGATAGCCTGGCCTGTGTTTTGTTAGTCATGTCTAGTAGATAGCCTGGCCTGTGTTTTGTTAGTCATGTCTAGTAGATAGCCTGGCCTGTGTGTCGTTAGTCAAGTCTAGTAGATAGCCTGGCCTGTGTGTCGTTAGTCAAGTCTAGTAGATAGCCTGGCCTGTGTGTTGTTAGTCAAGTCTAGTAGATAGCCTGGCCTGTGTGTTGTTAGTCAAGTCTAGTAGATAGCCTGGCCTGTGTGTCGTTAGTCAAGTCTAGTAGATAGCCTGGCCTGTGTGTCGTTAGTCAAGTCTAGTAGATAGCCTGGCCTGTGTGTCGTTAGTCAAGTCTAGTAGATAGCCTGGCCTGTGTGTCGTTAGTCATGTCTAGTAGATAGCCTGGCCTGTGTGTCGTTAGTCAAGTCTAGTCGATAGCCTGGCCTGTGTGTCGTTAGTCAAGTCTAGTAGATAGCCTGGCCTGTGTGTTGTTAGTCAAGTCTAGTAGATAGCCTGGCCTGTGTGTTGTTAGTCAAGCCTCTAGTAGATAGCCTGGCCTGTGTTAGTCAAGTCTCAGTCTAGTAGAAGTCTCGTTAGTCAAGTCGATAGCCTGGCCTGTGTGTGTCGTTAGATAGCCTCAAGTCTAGTCGCCTGGCCTGTGTGTCGTTAGTCAAGCCTGATAGCCTGGTGTGTCGTTTAGTCAAGTCTAGTCGATAGCCTGGCCTGTGTGTCGTTAGTCAAGTCTAGTAGATAGCCTGGCCTGTGTGTCGTTAGTCAAGTCTAGTAGATAGCCTGGCCTGTGTGTCGTTAGTCAAGTCTAGTAGATAGCCTGGCCTGTGTGTCGTTAGTCAAGTCTAGTAGATAGCCTGGCCTGTGTGTCGTTAGTCAAGTCTAGTAGATAGCCTGGCCTGTGTGTCGTGAGTCAAGTCTAGTAGATAGCCTGGCCTGTGTGTCGTTAGTCAAGTCTAGTAGATAGCCTGGCCTGTGTGTCGTTAGTCAAGTCTAGTAGATAGCCTGGCCTGTGTGTCGTGAGTCAAGTCTAGTAGATAGCCCTTTGAAGAGGTGCCTGTAAGAAAATGATTTTAATTATCCCGCTTCCCTAAATTCAAGGCTGTCTATTGGTATTACATGAATTACAGTGGACTGAATGCATGGGGCCGTAAAGCCAGAACTACTGGCCTGTGTGTCGTGAGTCAAGTCTAGTAGATAGCGTTAGTCAAGTCTAGTAGATAGCCTGGCCTGTGTGGGTCAAGTCACAGTCCCTGGCCCCAGTACAGCCCTTGAAGAGGTGTTTGAATTACAGTGGACTGAACAGTCTGCAGATACGGGTCTTGGTGTTTACACAGTCTGTCTTCGCCATCTTTCTTTGTCTGTTCGGTCTGCATTTCTCTCTCTGTCTCTCTCAATCTTAATTCAATTTCAATTTAACGGGCTTATTCTCTCTTATTCTCTCTCTCTCTCTCTCTCTCTCTCTCTCTCTCTCTCTCTCTCTCTCTCTCTCTCTCTCACACACACACACACACACACACACACACACACACACACACACACACACACACACACACACACACACACACACACACACACACACACACACACTCTCACACACACACACAACACACACACACACACACAACACACACACACACATGTTTCTTTCTTTTTGTTTTGTCTCCTAACATCTTGTTCCTGCACACCCCTGGGGGAAGGTCGGTACGATGAGTTTTCCTTGGCCCAGAGAAAATGTCGGATCGTCTGGCCACTTCATAAATAAAAGATCCCTCACGTAACGGCCTTGTGAAAAAGGAGCCCCTTTTCTTTTCTCTCACCCTAAACGGTTTGTCAGACCTCAGCCACGGCCCCTTCCTTCCCCTTTCCCACCTCCTCCTCTAACCTCCATCCCATCCCCCCTTCTCACATTCCCTGACACCCCTCCCTCCCAGTTTCTATACTGGGGGCTCCTGGGATGGCCTAGAGCGACACTGTTAAGCGGCGTTCCATAGAAAGACAAACCCCACAACCTCTAATGGCCCGGGAGCCTTCAGACTATCAATCAAATGTATTTATAAAGCCCTTTTCAGCTGATGTCACAAAGTGCTGTACAGAAACCCAGCCTAAAACCCCAAACAGCAAGCAATGAAGATGTAGAAGCACTGTGGCTTGGAAAAACACCCTAGAAAGCAGGAACCTAGGAAGAAACCTAGAGAGGAACCAGGCTCTGAGGGGTGGCCAGTCCTCTTCTGGGTGTGCAGGGTGGAGATTATAACAGAACGTGGCCAAGATGTTCAAATGTTTATAGATGACCAGCAGGGTCAGATAATAATAATCACAGTGGTTGTAGAGGGTGCAACAGGTCAGCACCTCAGTAGTAAATGTCAGTTGGCTTTTCATAGCCGATCATTAAGAGTTAGAGACAGCTACTCTATTCAGAGTAGAACAAACAGACATGGGGGGGGTCAGAGGTAGGGAGCAAGTTCTGAGGTAGGAAGCAGGACCTGAGGTAGGGAGCAGGATCTGAGTCAGGGATCAGGATCTGAGGTAGGGAGCATGGGAAGGATCTGAGGTAGGGATCTGAGGTAGGGAGGATCTGAGGTAGGGATCAAGTTCTGAGGTAGGAAGCAGGATCTGAGGTAGGGAGCAAGTTCTGAGGTAGGGAGCAGGACCTGAGGTAGGGAGCAGGATCTGAGTCAGGGATCAGGATCTGAGATATGTCGCATGGGAAGGATCTGAGGTAGGGAGCAGGGGAAGGATCTGAGGTAGGGATCTGAGGTAGGGAGCAGGCTCTGAGGTAAGGATCAGGATCTGAGGTAGGGAGAAGGATCTGAGGTAGGGAGCAGGACCTGAGGTAGGGAGCATGGGAAGGATCTGAGGTAGGGAGCAGGACCTGAGGTAGGGAGCATGGGAGGGATCTGAGGTAGGGAGCAGGATCTGAGGTATGGAATTGAGGTAGGGAGCAGGTTCTGAGGTAGGGATCAGAGGTAGGGAGCAGGTTCAGAGGTAGGGATCTGAGGTAGGGAGCAGGCTCTGAGGTAAGGATCAGGATCTGAGGTAGGGAGAAGGATCTGAGGTAGGGAGCAGGCCCTGAGGTAGGGAGCATGGGAGGGATCAGAGGTAGGGAGCAGGTTCTGAAGTAGGGATCTGAGGTAGGGAGCAGGATCTGAAGTAGGGATCTGAGGTGGGGAGCAGGATCTGAAGTAGGGATCTGAGGTAGGGAGCAGGATCTGAGGTACGGATCTGAGGTGGGGAGCAGGTTCTGAGGTAGGGATCTGAGGTGGGGAGCAGGTTCTGAGGTAGGGATCTGAGGTGGGGAGCAGGGCCTGGGGAAGGGAGCATGGGAAGGATCTGAGGTAGGGAGCATGGGAAGGATCTGAGATAGGGAGCGGTGGAAGGATCTGAGGTAGGGATCTGAGGTAGGGATCTGAGGTAGGGAGCAGGTTCTGAGGTAGGGATCTGAGGTAGGGATCTGAGGTAGGGATCAGGTTCTGAGGTAGGGATCTGAGGTAGGGATCTGAGGTAGGGATCAGGTTCTGAGGTAGGGATCTGAGGTAGGGAGCAGGTTCTGAAGTAGGGATCTGAGGTAGGGAGCAGGTTCTGAGGTAGGGATCTGAGGTAGGGATCTGAGGTAGGGATCAGGTTCTGAGGTAGGGATCTGAGGTAGGGAGCAGGTTCTGAGGTAGGGATCTGAGGTAGGGAGCAGGTTCTGAGGTAGGGATCTGAGGTAGGGATCTGAGGTAGGGATCTGAGGTAGGGAGCAGGTTCTGAGGTAGGGATCTGAGGTAGGGAGCAGGTTCTGAGGTAGGGATCTGAGGTAGGGAGCAGGTTCTGAGGTAGGGATCTGAGGTAGGGAGCAGGTTCTGAGGTAGGGATCTGAGGTAGGGATCTGAGGTAGGGATCAGGTTCTGAGGTAGGGATCTGAGGTAGGGAGCAGGTTCTGAGGTAGGGATCTGAGGTAGGGATCTGAGGTAGGGATCTGAGGTAGGGATCTGAGGTAGGGAGCAGGTTCTGAGGTAGGGATCTGAGGTAGGGATCTGAGGTAGGGATCAGGTTCTGAGGTAGGGATCTGAGGTAGGGATCTGAGGTAGGGATCAGGTTCTGAGGTAGGGATCTGAGGTAGGGAGCAGGTTCTGAAGTAGGGATCTGAGGTAGGGAGCAGGTTCTGAGGTAGGGATCTGAGGTAGGGATCTGAGGTAGGGATCAGGTTCTGAGGTAGGGATCTGAGGTAGGGAGCAGGTTCTGAGGTAGGGATCTGAGGTAGGGAGCAGGTTCTGAGGTAGGGATCTGAGGTAGGGATCTGAGGTAGGGATCTGAGGTAGGGATCTGAGGTAGGGAGCAGGTTCTGAGGTAGGGATCTGAGGTAGGGATCTGAGGCTGGGATCTGAGGTAGGGAGCAGGTTCTGAGGTAGGGATCTGAGGTAGGGAGCAGGTTCTGAGGTAGGGATCTTAGGTAGGGAGCAGGTTCCGAGGTAGGGATCTGAGGTAGGAGCAGGATCTGAAGTAGGAGCAGGATCTGAGGTAGGAGAAGGTGGGAGGGACCTGGCAGCAGAGACCATGGACTCGGGTGGTCTGGTCTATGTTTGAGCCTCCCTCTCAGTCTCACGTTTGTCTAACACACAGCTCCTGGGGACACGTGGTGACCCAGTCAGCATACACACACACCAGGACCACAGGGTTCTCATTTAGCTGCAGAATGGGTTCAGTTCATCTCTTGATGTGTGGAGAAGTAAAAGCAGAACAGTCCGACTCAGAACACACACGTTTTAACACTTTGAGCATGTCTGTTCTACACACATCTGTCTCTCTCTTATGGCTTCTGTCTTCTGTGCTAGCAGAGTTAAATGGGCTTTCTCCGCTCACTCTAGTCTTACGCAACT
>NC_068421.1:16524223-16529223 GCF_023373465.1 Oncorhynchus keta | reverse complement strand
CACAAGATAAGACAGGAGAATTAGACCAGATAGGACATACTGTGGCCCTGTCCAAAGTTACCCCCGGTCAGGGCCAACCAGGCAGGCTATAACTCCATCCACTTTGCCAAAATACAGCCCTCACACAACCAAAGGGTTATCGACAGACTACTAAATTACTACCCTGAGACAAGGCCGAGTATAGCCCACGAAGATCTTCCCCACCACATGAGCCCGAGGGGGCGCAAAACCAGACAGAAAGATCACGTCAGTGATTCATCCCAATCAAGTCGAGTATAGTGAACAATGGCTGGCACAAAGTGGCGTACCCTTTCGTAGGGACGGGGAGAGCGCCAGTGACTCAGCCCCCGTAATTGGGTCAGATGCAGAGAATCCCAGTGGAGAGAGGGGAGCCGGCCAGGCAGAGACAGCAAGGGTGGTTCTTCACTCCAGTGCCTTGCCGTTCACCTTCGCACCACTGGGCCAGACTGCATTCAATCGTAGGACCTACTGAAGAGATGAGTCTTCACTAAAGGCTTATTAGGTTGAGACCGAGTCTGCGTCTTTCACATGGATGGCCTGAACATTCCATAAAAATAGAATATCTCTCTCTCTTGCCTAGTTAAATAAAGGTTAAATAAAAACTCTCTGTCATCAACAGTGAAGAAGAAACTCCGGGATGCTGGCCTTCTAGGCAGAGTTCCAGTGTCTGTGTTCTTTTTCCCATCTAAATCTTTTATTTCTATTGGCCAGTCTGAGATATGGCTTTTTCTTTGCAACTCTGCCTAGAAGGCCAGCATCCTGGAGTCGCCTCTTTACTGTTGACGTTGAGACTGTTTTGTGGGTATTATTTAATGAAGCTGCCAGTTGAGGACTTGTGAGGCGTCTGTTTCTCAAACTAGACACTCCAATGTATTTGTCCTCTTGCTCAGTTGTGCACCGGGGCCTCCCACTCCTCTTTATTTTCTGGTTGGAGACAGTTTACGCTGTTCTGTGAAGGGAGAAGTACACAGCGTTGTATGAGATTTTCATTTTCTTGGCAATTTCTGGTATTGAATAGCCTTCATTTCTCAGAACATGAATAGACTGAAGAGTTTCAGAAGAAAGGTCTTTGTTTCTAACCATGCTCAAGATACTCGTCTAAAGAAGGCCAGTCTTGCTTCTTTAATCAGAGCAACAGTTATCAGCTGTGCTAACATGATTGAAAAAGGGATTTCTAATGATCAATTTGCCTTTAAAAATGATAAACTTGGATTAGCTAACACAACGTGCCATTGGAACACAGGAGTGATGGTTGCTGATAATGGGCCTCTGTACGCCTATGTAGATATTCCATTAAAAATCAACCGTTTCCAGCTACAACAGTCATTTACAACGTTAACAATGTCTACGCTGTATTTCTGATCTATTTGATGTTATTATAATGAACAAAAATGTGCTTTTCTTTCAAAAACAAGGACATTTCTAAGTGACCCCAAACTTTTGAACGGTAGTGTATATAGAATGTAAATACTATATGGAATGGTAAAGTGAAAATGCAGATCTGAGTTTGACACAGAGGCTGGTTCCGCATGTTAAGTAGATCCAACAGTGAAGTGGGTGGGACTGGGGTTGAATCCCAGTCACCAATCATATGGTGCCTGTGTGTTGTCTTGGCCAATAGTCAGTTGTGTTTTCTAAGCCAGTGGGCTGGTTGCATTTCCACAATTAAAAGCACAAAAGGAGAATTCTTTCACTAAGGGTGCTCTCACACTCACACCCAACAAATCAGAGCTGCCCCTCCTCACACACACACACACACACAAACACAAACACACACATACACACACAGACACACTGTTCTTACTCTGTACTGGGAGGGAGTATGGAACCATAGCCCCTCGTTCTCTTTCTCCCCCTCTCCCCCTCCCATCCCTGAGCAGAACTGTTCCCCCTCTCGCTTCCATTCTTCTCCCTTCCTCACCTCTCTCTCACTCTCTGCCCCCACCTCTGAGCTGAACTGTTCCTTCTATTTCCCTCCTTCCCTCTCCCTCTCTCATATCCCTCCCACCCCTCCCCTCTCTCTCTCTCTCTCTCTGTCTCTCTGCTCTAGCCCTGAGTTCTGTAGCCCTGAGTTCTGTAGCCCTGCCAGTCTCAGCATTGTTCCAGTGCACTCATTCCATGTGTGTCACATCTCTTCTGTTCTCCCCCTCCTCTCTCTCTGCCACTCTCCCCCACTCCCTTGCAACTGCACACACTCCCCTCACCTCACCCCCTACCTTCCCTCCTCCCTGGCTCCCTTGTTTCCTCTCCTCCGCTCTCTTATCTGAGAGAGAGATTGGCTGTGTTCTCTCTCTGTTCTCTCTCTCCAGACACATCACTGCAGGGCCAAATTAAAATACTTGACACAAACCCATTGAAGTGCTATTCCTGCTACTGCTACTGCCCCTACTGCTACTGCCCCTAGTGCTACTGCTACTTCTACTTCTACTACTACTGCTACTTCTACTGCTACTTCTACTGCTACTGCCCCTACTTCTACTTCTACTGCTATTGCTACTGCTGCCCCTGCTTCTACTGCTACTGCCCCTAGTGCTACTGCTACTTCCATTGCCACTGCTACTGCCCCTACTTCTACTGCTACTGCTACTTCTACTGCCCCTAGTGCTACTACCTCTTCTACTTATACTGCTACTGCTACTGCTACTTCTACTGCCCCTACTGCTACTGCTACTTCTACGGCCCTTACTGCTACTGCCCCTACTGCTACTGGTACTGCCCCTACTGCTACTGCTACTGCCCCTAGTGCTACTACCTCTTCTACTTATACTGCTACTGCTACTGCTACTTCTACTGCCCCTACTGCTACTGCTACTTCTACGGCCCTTACTGCTACTGCCCCTACTGCTACTGGTACTGCCCCTACTGCTACTGCTACTTCTACTGCTCCTACTGCTACTGCCCCTACTGCTACTGCTACTGCCCCTACTGATACTGCTACTTCTACTGCCCCTACTGCTACTTCCCCTACTGCTACTGGTACTTCTACTTCTACTGCCCATACTGCTACTGCCCCTACTGCTACTGGTACTTCTACTTCTACTGCCCCTACTGCTACTGCCCCTACTGCTACTTCTACTGCTACTGCTACTTCTACTTCTACTGCTACTGCTACTGCAACTGCTACTGCCCCTACTTCTACTGCTACTGCTACTTCTTCTGCTACTGCCCCTACTGCTACTGCTACTTCTACTTCCCCTACTGCTACTGCCCCTAGTGCTACTGCTACTTCTACTGCCCCTACTTCTACTGCTACTGCTACTGCTCCTAGTGCTACTGCTACTTCTACTTCTACTGCTACTGCCCCTACTACTACTGCTTCTGCTACTTCTACTGCTACTGCTACCTCTACTGCTACTTCTACTTCTACTTCTACTTCTACTGCTACTGCTACTGCCCCTACTGCTACTTCTACTTCTACTTCTACTGCTACTGCTACTGTCCCTACTGCTACTTCTACTGCTACTTCTACTGCTACTTCTACTGCTACTGCTACTGCCGCTACTGATACTACTACTGCTACTACTACTGCTTCTTCTACTTCTACTGCCCCTACTGCTACTGCTGCTACTGCTGCTACCTCCCCTTCTGCTACTGCCCCTATTGCTACTGTTACTGCTGCTACTACTGCTGCTGCTGCTACTGCCCCTACTGCTACTGCCCCTAATGCTACTGCTACTGCCCCTAATGCTACTGCTGCTGCTGCTACTGCTGCTGCTACTGACCCTACTGCTACTGACCCTAATGCTACTGCTGCTGCTGCTACTGCTGCTGCTACTGCCCCTACTGCTACTGACCTAATGCTACTGCTACTGCCCCTAATGCTACTGCCCCTAATGCTACTGCTACTGCCCCTAATGCTACTGCTACTGCTGCTGCTACTGCTACTGCTGCTGCTACTGCCCCTACTGCTACTGCCCCTAATGCTACTGCTACTGCAGCTACTGCTGCTGCTACTTCCCCTAATGCTACTGCCCCTAATGCTACTGCTGCTACTGCTACCTCCCCTAGGCTATGTTTTTGGTTTGATAGGTTTCTCAATTTCTTTTAGGTTTTTGCATTTTTCATCAAACCATTTGTCTTTGTTGTTCATTTTCTTAAGTTGTCTGCTTGAAATGTTTTGATTTGATAGGGAAGCTGAGAGGTCAAATATACTGTTTAGGTTTTTTTTACAGCCAAGTTTACACCTTCACTATTACAGTGAAACCTTTTGTCCAGGAAATTGTCCTGAAGGTATTGAATTTGCTGTTGTCTAATTGCTTTTTGGTAGATTTCCACACTATTTTCCTTCCATCTATATCATTTCTTAATATTTTTCAGTTCCTTTGGCTTTGATGCCTCATAATTGAGCATCGCTCTGTGATTTTGCTGTGATCTGATAGGAGTGTCAGTGGACTGACTGTGAACGATCTAAGAGACACTGGTTTGAGGTCAGTTATAAAGTAGTCTACAGTACTAATGCAAAGAGATGAGCTATAGGTGTACCTACCATAGGAGTCCCCTCGAAGCCTACCATTGACTATGTACATACCCAGCGTCTGACAAAGCTGCAGGAGTCGTGACCCTTTTTTGTTGGTTATGTTGTCATAGTTGTGCCTAGGGGGGCATATGGAGAAGGGAATAGTTCTTCTCCCCCTCTAGGATGAAGAAGCTGTCATCGTTAAAGTATGGGGATATAGGTAGCACTCACAAGGACATTTTTCTCTGATTAGAAAATGTCCATATTCATTTCTAGCCAGATGTAAAATGTTCCTGTTTTGACTCATTTAATAGTGTGGGTTAGGTGCGCTCTCTCTCTCTCTCCCTCTCTCCCTCTACCCCCCCTCTCTCTCTCTCCCTGCAAGCCAGCACATCTCTCTCCCTTCATCTTGCTCCCTCTTGCCCCACCTTTCTGTGCCCTCAACCAACCCCCCTCACCACCTACCCTCCTCTCTCCCTGTCTTTGTATGGCGCCTTCCCTCCCTCTCTCTTCCTCTCTCTGT
>NC_068421.1:16489223-16516723 GCF_023373465.1 Oncorhynchus keta | reverse complement strand
GTAAAAATAAATACCAGTGTAACAAGTTCAGTTTGAATACCATCTTCTGTTGCCTTAGGGCTCAATACAGACTCAACACAAAACACACATGCACACACTCTCTCTTAAAACACACGTATGCACGCACACACACACACACACACACATCCCGACACACACACAAAATAAGACACACACAACATATTTAATCCAACGATGGGAAGCTGGAACAGGGATAGGGGAAGGAAAAAGTTGACCTGTGACCAGATTATCTGAGATAGCGAATGAGAAAATGGGAGATGTTTAGTGGGTTTGGGGATATAGAGTGATAGGGGTTGCGTTTGTGTGGTGTGTGAGTGTGTGTGTGTGGTGTGTGGATGTCTGTATGTGTGTTTGTGTGTTTGCTAGAGGGAGTCACAGCAGGGTGCATGTGTGTGTGTGCATATTTAGGAGAGATTTCCAACAGGTGTGTGTGTGTGTGTGTGTGTGTGTGTGTGTGTGTGTGTGTGTGTGTGTGTGTGTGTGTGTGTGTGTGTGTGTGTGTGTGTGTGTGTGTGTGTGTGTGTGTGTGTGTGTGTGTGTGTGTGTGTGCTTGTTTGATTTATTTATTTAATAGTTACCGTCAGATGCAGGACAGGTGTGGGTATGTAGCAGCATGAAGCTCAGTTTCCACTGTGACTGAAAATTAGGGCCAAATTCGAGCTGGTTCGAGGGAAACCAGTTTCACAACTGGTGCAAGTTTGATTAGAATCGAGGCTGGTGACGCCGTTACTATGCAACCAGCAGCTGGTCACTGCTGAACGCTGACACAATGTTTAGCCAGCTCGTCTGGGCTTGTTTCTGGTAGCTAACACATGGACAAGCAGTACTGCAGTAGTCAGTCATGACACGAATTACCACCATAGCTGATCCTTGCACTACAAAATAAACTTTTATAAGAACAGTCAGCCCTTGATTGCTAGCTACCTAACGTCAGCTAGAAAATCATAGTTGAAACAAGCTAGCTAGCTAATATGAGCTAGCAGGAATTTTAGCTGGCCAGGTCGTATTGAAAGATAGCTATCTAGCTAGCTACATCATATCAAACATGTTGTCTGGTTTGCTTGATTAGCTAGTTATCTAATAGCCAACTCCATGGCTATTAAACTAGCTAGGGAGCCGGTTATGCAAGCGACAACGCTAACCCCTTATCTACCTAGCTAATTATAGCAAGCTAAATACATGGTACAAAAACAGTCAAGTGGATCGTAGAACGGTATTAACATAAACAGTCCAGTGGATCGTAGAATGGTTTTTACACAAACAGTCAAGTGGATCGTAGAACGGTTTTAACACAAACAGTCAAGCGGATCGTAGAACGGTTTTAACACAAACAGTCAAGCGGATCGTAGAATGGTTTTAACACAAACAGTCAAGCGGATCGTAGAACGGTTTTAACACAAACAGTCAAGCGGATCGTAGAACGGTTTTAACACAAACAGTCAAGCGGATCGTAGAACGGTTTTAACACAAACAGTCAAGCGGATCGTAGAACAGTACAAACACAAACAGTCAAGTGGATCGTAGAACGGTTTTAACACAAACAGTCAAGTGGATCGTAGAATGGTTTTAACACAAACAGTCAAGTGGATCGTAGAATGGTTTTAACACAAACAGTCAAGTGGATCGTAGAACGGTTTTAACACAAACAGTCAAGCGGATCGTAGAATGGTTTTAACACAAACAGTCAAGCGGATCGTAGAACGGTTTTAACACAAACAGTCAAGCGGATCGTAGAATGGTTTTAACACAAACAGTCAAGTGGATCGTAGAACGGTTTTAACACAAACAGTCAAGCGGATCGTAGAACAGTCCAAACACAAACAGTCAAGTGGATCGTAGAACGGTTTTAACACAAACAGTCAAGTGGATCGTAGAACGGTTTTAACACAAACAGTCAAGCGGATCGTAGAACGGTTTTAACACAAACAGTCAAGTGGATCGTACAACGGTTTTAACACAAACAGTCAAGCGGATCGTAGAACAGTCCAAACACAAACAGTCAAGTGGATCGTAGAACGGTTTTAACACAAACAGTCAAGTGGATCGTAGAATGGTTTTAACACAAACAGTCATGTGGATCGTAGAATGGTTTTAACACAAACAGTCAAGTGGATCGTAGAACGGTTTTAACACAAACAGTCAAGCGGATCGTAGAATGGTTTTAACACAAACAGTCAAGCGGATCGTAGAACGGTTTTAACACAAACAGTCAAGCGGATCGTAGAATGGTTTTAACACAAACAGTCAAGTGGATCGTAGAACGGTTTTAACACAAACAGTCAAGCGGATCGTAGAACGGTTTTAACACAAACAGTCAAGCGGATCGTAGAATGGTTTTAACACAAACAGTCAAGTGGATCATAGAACAGTCCAAACACAAACAGTCAAGTGGATCGTAGAACGGTTTTAACACAAACAGTCAAGTGGATCGTAGAACGGTTTCAACACAAACAGTCAAGTGGATCGTAGAATGGTTTTAACACAAACAGTCAAGTGGATCGTAGAACGGTTTTAACACAAACAGTCAAGCAGATCGTAGAACAGTCCAAACACAAACAGTCAAGTGGATCGTAGAACAGTCCAAACACAAACAGTCAAGTGGATCGTAGAACAGTCCAAACACAAACAGTCAAGTGGATCGTAGAACGGTTTTAACACAAACAGTCAAGCGGATCGTAGAACAGTCCAAACACAAACAGTCAAGCGGATCGTAGAATGGTTTTAACACAAACAGTCAAGTGGATCGTAGAACGGTTTTAACACAAACAGTCAAGTGGATCGTAGAACGGTTTTAACACAAACAGTCAAGCGGATCGTAGAATGGTTTTAACACAAACAGTCAAGCGGATCGTAGAACGGTTTTAACACAAACAGTCAAGTGGATCGTAGAATGGTTTTAACACAAACAGTCAAGCGGATCGTAGAATGGTTTTAACACAAACAGTCAAGCGGATCGTAGAACGGTTTTAACACAAACAGTCAAGCGGATCGTAGAATGGTTTTAACACAAACAGTCAAGCGGATCGTAGAACGGTTTTAACACAAACAGTCAAGCGGATCGTAGAATGGTTTTAACACAAACAGTCAAGCGGATCGTAGAACGGTTTTAACACAAACACTCAAGCGGATCGTAGAACGGTTTTAACACAAACAGTCAAGTGGATCGTAGAACGGTTTTAACACAAACAGTCATGTGGATCGTAGAATGGTTTTAACACAAACAGTCCAGCGGATCGTAGAATGGTTTTAACACAAACAGTCAAGTGGATCGTAGAATGGTTTTAACACAAACAGTCAAGCGGATCGTAGAATGGTTTTAACACAAACAGTCAAGTGGATTGTAGAATGGTTTTAACACAAACAGTCAAGTGGATCGTAGAACGGTTTTAACACAAACAGTCCAGCGGATCGTAGAATGGTTTTAACACAAACAGTCAAGTGGATCGTAGAATGGTTTTAACACAAACAGTCAAGCGGATCGTAGAACGGTTTTAACACAAACAGTCAAGCGGATCGTAGAATGGTTTTAACACAAACAGTCAAGTGGATCGTAGAATGGTTTTAACACAAACAGTCAAGCGGATCGTAGAACGGTTTTAACACAAACAGTCAAGCGGATCGTAGAATGGTTTTAACACAAACAGTCAAGCGGATCGTAGAATGGTTTTAACACAAACAGTCAAGCAGATCGTAGAATGGTTTTAACACAAACAGTCAAGCGGATCGTAGAATGGTTTTAACACAAACAGTCAAGCGGATCGTAGAACGGTTTTAACACAAACAGTCAAGTGGATCGTAGAACGGTTTTAACACAAACAGTCAAGCGGATCGTAGAACGGTTTTAACACAAACAGTCAAGCGGATCGTAGAACGGTTTTAACACAAACAGTCAAGCGGATCGTAGAACGGTTTTAACACAAACAGTCAAGCGGATCGTAGAATGGTTTTAACACAAACAGTCAAGCGGATCGTAGAATGGTTTTAACACAAACAGTCAAGCGGATCGTAGAATGGTTTTAACACAAACAGTCAAGCTGATCGTAGAATGGTCAAAACACAATCTCCTATTATAGCATTATGAAGCTTTCTCTCTCTCTCTCCCTCTCTCTCTCTCTCTCTCTCTCTCTCTCTCTCTCTCTCTCTCTCTCTCTCTCTCTCTCTCTCTCTCTCTCTCTCTCTCTCTCTCTCTCTCTTCCCACGCTCCATGTCTCTGCCTCCAGTCCCTTTCACATTCTATTTCAGTCTAAACTCTCTGTGCTTCTCTCTCTCTCTCTCTCTATCTCCCTCGTCTTCACCCCCTCTTTCTCTCTCTCTCTCTCTCTCTCTCTCTCTCTCTCTCTCTCTCTCTCTCTCCCTCGTCTTCACCCCCTCTTTCTCTCAGTCTCTGCATCTCAGAGTGAAGGAGTGTTTGAACTGTCAGTTCTTCAAGCAGTAGCCTCTTTATCATTGGGGATGTTCACCAATCTTTTCTGGGCTGTGCTGTATTAAATGCATACCAACCAGCCTACAAAACACACAGACACACAGACCCCTTGACTTTTTCCACATTTGTTACGTTACAGCCTTATTCTAAAATGGATTAAATATATTTGTTTCCTCAGTCTACACACAATACCCCATAATGACAAAGTGAAAATGTATTAACATTTATTAACATTTATTAATGTTAATGTTAATGTACATAATAAGTATGCACACCCTTTGCCATGAGAATCAAATTGACCTCCGGTGCATCCTGTTTCCATTGATCATCCTTTTGATGTTTCTCCAACTTGATTGGAGTCCACCTGTGTTAAATACAATTGATTGGACATGATTTGGAAAGGCACACACCTATCTATAGAAGGTCCCACAGTTGACAGTGCATTTCAGAGCAAAAACCAAGCCATGAGGTCGAAGGAGCTCCGTGACAGGATTGTGTTGAGGCACAGATCTGGGGAAGGGTATCAATCAGGCCTTCATGGTAGAGTGGCCAGACAGAAGCCACTCCTCAGTAAAAGGCACATGACAGCCCGCTTGGCGTTAGCCAAAAAGCACCTAAATGACTCTCAGACCATGAGAAAGAAGATTCTCTGGTCTGATTAAATCAAGATTTAACACTTTGGCCTGAATGCCAAGCGTTACATCTGGAGGAAACCTGGCACCATCCCTACGGTGAAGCATGGTGGTGGCAGCATCAGAGCTTGAGGATCTGCAGAGAAGAATGGGAGAAACTCCCCAAATACAGGTGTGCCAAGCTTGTAGCATCATATCCAAGAAGACTCAATGCAGTTTATTTATTTTTTTATACATTTGCAAAAATTTCAAAAAATATGTTTTTGCTTTGTTATTATGGGGTATTGTGTGTAGATTGATGAGGAAAAAAACGATTTAATTAAATAAGGCTGTAATATAACAAAATGTTGAAAAAGTCAAGGGGTCTGAATACTTTCTGAGTGCACCATATGTCTTGCTATACCTGTGAGGACTTTTTGGGGACCAACAATTGATTCCCATTCCAAATCCTATTTTCCCTAAACCTTAACCCTTATCCTAACCCTAAACTTAATCCCTAACCGTAAACCTAACCACTAACCCCTAGTCCTAAAATAGCCTTTTTAAATGTGAGGACTGGCCGAATGTCCTTACTTACCTGAATTTTAGTTGGTTTACTATTCTTGTGAGAACTTTTGGTACTACCAAGTGTAGTAACACGTGTACACACACACACACACACACACACACACACACACACACACACACACACACACACACACACACACACACACACACACACACACACACACACACACACACACACACACACACACACACACACACACACACACACACACACACACACACACACACACACACACACACACACACACACACACACACACACACACACACACACACACACACACACACACAGTCTTTGGTAGATTGTCATCTTTGTTCCCTAAATGGCTGATGGGTCTTATTTAAATGTAGGGTTTGGATGGTGGTTTTCATTGTTTCAGCTGAGGGGTTTGACAACGGTTAAAAAACAGATGTTTTTGTAGGTCCGAGGATTGTCGACAGACTCGCAGTGCTGAGAGTGTTTTGATAGAAAGAGAGAGAGTGTGTGTGTGTTTTGTGTGTGTGTGGCAGTTCTCTTTCCCCAGCATGTTATTTATTATAAGTTCTCTCGGACATGTGAACTCCTCCCGTCCACCCTGCAGTCACCGAGGTGGAAAACGTCTAGTCATCATAACCCCAACTGCGGTTGCGCTCCTATCTCCACCAACATGGCATTTACCGGATCAGGGTTTCTCCCAGTACCCCGGATTGGAGCATATTTGTGGCCACTTATTCCATAATAGCTCCCTCTTTTTCTGACAGAAACTAAGCACAACAGCAGGCCTATTTGACTCCCAGCTTGAGCCATATCTGGCCTGTTGTTTATGACAGATATATGACATATTTTCTTGTAGTTCAGGAACAGTATTACGATAGAGTGATCTGTTTTTAGATTCAGCTTCCCTGCAGTTTAATAGTGGTATGTTTTTTTGGTGTGTTTTGGTGATGGTGCACTCCTCCTTCCACTAGCCATGCAATTATTTTGTTCCTTCCTTCTTGAACCAACCTCCTGGTTTTTCAAAAACGTGCAATTGTCAGTGTCCATAGAGTCCTCACACAATGATGTCAATGAGACATAAGGTTGCCTGGTTACTATGCATTCCTGTCATCTCCCTCCCCATCCAATCAATCTTTGCAATTAAATGGAAAATTAGTAACCTGTTAGGCCTAGAGGTCAAAGGTCAAGTTGTGGGATATGTGGCATGTATTTTGTGGTTGTAAATCCTTCCCTCCTTTGCCACAATCTCCCCTCTGCCCCCCTTGGCCAACATCTCTCTCCTTTCTTTTGTTGCAGGATGGAAGAGTGATGATGGGATGGATGTGAATATGGGCCAGTGGGCCTACACAGGCATGCGTGCCCCTCTCTTCTGCCTAGCCTTGTTGCTGCTGCTGCTCTCCCAGCCTGCCCCCTGCTGCTGCCAGGACAGCCAGGGTTCTCCCCAGGGCCCCGCCGACGGCCCTCGATTTCTCTTCACGCAGTCTGTCTATCATGCCACTGTCTACGAGAACTCGGCAGCGCGAACATACGCCAACAGTAAAGTTAAAATGGGCATCCACCTGGCCCAGCGCTCCTGGGAAATCCGCTACAGGATCACCTCCGGGGATGAAGAAGGCTTCTTTAAAGCAGAGGAGTACATGCTGGGAGATTTCTGCTTCTTACGCATAAGGACTAAAGGCGGCAATGCAGCCATCTTGAATCGAGAAATCCAGGACAGCTACTTACTGACAGTGAAAGCCTCCGTCAAAGGAGAGGTTCTGGAGACCTGGACCAAAGTGACTGTCCAGGTCCTGGACATGAATGACCTCCGACCTCTATTCTCACCCACCACATACTCAGTCACCATCGCAGAAAGCACCCCCCTCAGGACTAGCATAGCACAAGTTACAGCCACTGATGCAGACGTCGGCTCCAACGGGGAATTTTACTACTTCTTTAAGGAGAAAATGGAGCTGTTCGCCGTGCACCCAACTAGCGGTGTGGTCTCCCTCAGCGGGAAACTGAACATTGAGGAGCAGAACCGATACGACCTAGAAATCCAGGCGGTGGACCGCGGGATGAAGTTGTATGGCAATAACGGTGTGAGCAGTACGGCCAAGCTCTTTGTGCATGTAGAGCGTGTCAACGAGCATGTGCCAGTCATGAATGTGGTCACCCATGTCCCCTCGTGGTTAGACAAGAACCCTGTGTATGCAGTGGTCACTGTGGAAGACCTGGACGAGGGGTTAAATGGAGAGATTGAGTCCTTGTCTATAGTGGCCGGAGACCCTATGGAGCAGTTCACTCTGGAGAGGTCAGAGGGCAATGAGTTCGCTATCAAGGCGTCTGACCAAGTGGACTGGGAGAACTTCCCTTATGGATATAACCTCACTCTTCAGGCCAAGGACAAGGGTGCCCCACAAAAGTTTTCTTCGGTCAGGGTTGTGCACATCATAGTGAAGAAACCACATGCTGTGGAAGTGAAATTTGAACAGGAGTCGTATGAAATTAGTCTCAATGAAATCTCACCCCCAGGCACGATCGTAAAGGTGGTGAAAATCACCCCTGAGCCAGACGATGCGGAATATATTCTGACCCCCTCGACAGACTCCTCCTACTTCCGGATGAACACCCTAACAGGCGTGATCTCAACTGCTCGCTGGTTCACGGAGTGCACCAAGGACGTATTTGACCTGGAAGTGGTGGAGGTGGACAGCGAGCTGGGGGTCAAAGTTCGGGTCTCCATCGAGGACGCGAACGACAACACCCCAACATTCACTCAGCTTTCGTACGAGGTGTTCGTCAATGAGAGCGTTCCCATGGGATGGACCGTGCTGGCGGTGTCCGCTGTGGATGGTGATAGTGGGGAGAATGGATACATAACATACAGCATAGCCAGCCTTCAGCCCCTGCCCTTCAAAATCAACCAGTTCTCTGGCATCCTCACCACCACACAGGAGCTGGACTTTGAGTCCTCGTCTGAGAGCTACGTGTTTGTGGTCAGGGCCTCTGACTGGGGTTCCCCCTACAGACGAGAGAGTGAAGTCAACGTAACTGTCCATCTGGAGAATGTGAACGACAACCAACCCTTATTCGAGAAGGTGGCGTGTCAGGGACTAGTCTCTCGGGACTTCCCCATCAACGAGGTAATCACCACCATGTCTGCCATCGACATAGACGAGCTGGAGCTGGTGAAGTACAAGATCCTGGAAGGGAATGAGAGGGGCTTCTTTGACCTGAACCCTGACTCGGGGGTCCTAACCCTACGGAGGTCCCTCTCCACTGCCAGTCCAAAAAATGGAATCTTCAGTTTGAAAATAACCGCCACAGATGGAGAGAACTTCTCCGACCCGATGTTCGTGAACATCTCTATTGTTCATGGGAAATCTTTCCCCAAGAGCTTCAACTGTAGGGAGACCAGAGTCGCCCAAAAGTTAGCTGAGAAATTACTAAATAAGTCCAAAGCTAGAACCAAGCCCAAGATCGAGGAAGGGTTCATTGACCTTTTCTCCGTCAACAGACAGACACCTCAGTTTGATAAGGCCTTTCCCACAGACATATCAGTGCACGAAGACCTAAAGGTTGGGTCCAGTGTCTTCAAGGTCAAGGCCTATGACGGCGACACAGGTTTTAACGGTCAGATGTTGTATGCCATCTCAGATGGAAACACAGACAGCTGTTTCACCATTGACATGGAGAGTGGGCTGATCAGCGTCTTCCTGCCCATGGACAGAGAGAAAAGAGACAGATACCTCCTCAACATCACTATCTACGACCTGGGCCTGCCACAGAAAACCGCTTGGCGTCTGCTCACCGTCTACGTAGAAGATGCCAATGACAATGCACCTCAGTTCCTGCAGGAGGGAGGCTATAGAACCTTCATTCCCGAAAACACAGCCATTGGCACCGATGTCATTCAGGTTGAGGCCACTGATAAAGACTTGGGGCCTAATGGAGAGATTGTCTACTCCATCCTGACCAGCACCACCCAGTTTGGCATCAACAGCTCCAACGGGATTGTGTACGTTGCCGGGCAGCTGGACAGGGAGTTCGTCTCCACCTTCAACTTGAAGATTGAGGCTCGTGACCGTGCAGAGAAAGGGAACCAGAAGTTTTCAGTCACCACTTTGAAGATCTCTCTAGAGGACGTTAACGACTGCCCCCCAGTATTCATTCCCAGTGTCTACAATACCCGGGCCCTGGAGGACCTGCCAGTGGGAACCGTGGTGGCCTGGCTCGAGACCCAGGACCCAGACCTTGGCCTGGGTGGCCAGGTTAGATACTCCCTAGTCAATGACTACAACGGGAAGTTCGAGGTGGACAAGGCCAGTGGGGCCATCCGACTGACCAAGGAGCTGGACTACGAGACGCAACAGTTCTACAACCTCACGGTGAGAGCCAAGGATAAAGGGAGACCTGTCTCTCTCCTGTCTGTCACCTTCGTGGAACTAGAGGTGGTAGATGTAAACGAGAACCTCTACACTCCCTACTTCTCCCACTTCGCCCTCACGGGATCAGTGAAGGAGAGCGCCCGCATTGGGACCACAGTCCTCCAAGTCACGGCCCGGGATGACGATGATGGTAGAGATGGGGAAATCCAGTACTCTATCCGGGACGGGAGTGGACTGGGACGATTCGCCATCGACGAAGAGACGGGTAAGTGCAGATTGCCTTAAAAAACCTGCTGTTGCATTTAATATCACAGTTTAGATTAGTCTTGATAGTTGGTTTATTCTCTGGATTTATAGGCATTAACAATTGAACATAAACCAGATTAAAATGATGCGTTGTGTAGATATGTTAGATTTAATGTTGTGGTGCTAGAGCTACAATATCCCCTTTTACTGACTCATGCTGTGTGTGAGCCATGTGTGTTGCTGGATGATGCTGGACCTTATAAATCCCATCTTGGCTGTGTGTGTGCGAGATGGAGAGAGAGACATGCTCCGGAGGCCAGTCCAGAGGCTGACAAAGAATCAGCTGCCGCATTTTGGGCTGGGGTGTTCTTAAGAAGGTTTGGAGCTGTCATTTATAAGCTTAGCTCCCGTCTGGGAGATTGAATTACCACACTGATCTCTTTATTGACATTTAGTGCAGTTGTCATGTCATTTTCGCCTGACCCAGACGTTTGGCTTCTCTCTGCCTTCTCTACCTAAACCGCCTGCCCCTCCTGTTCTACTCGTCTCCCACTCTGGGCTGGAGCTCCGCCAGACCGTCCTGGGAAGCTTGACAGGTCCTTTGTGACATTCTACTCCGAGGTATTCTAGGATTTTCCTGATTCTATTTATTTAATGGCGGTTCGTGCCCGGCCGTGCGATCTGTCCACTAGGAAGACGAGGAGGGGCAGAGTAGACCGGTTCATTTCCTATCTGAAGGGAGAGGAGGCGGCAGAGTGCCAAGAGGGAGGATTAGGGTTATTATGACCTTGGCCCACGGTGTGTGTTCTACCTCGTGTCCCTCCGCCCCACACACACACTATATAAATCCTACATGAATTATGGCCCAAGAGCAGTTTCCACTTAAAATGGGAAGGGCTTGGAGGAGAGGGAACGGGGGAGAAGAGAGGGGGAGCAGGGGGATAAGAGAGGAGGAGAAGTGGGAGAAGAAACAGGAGATTTTAAACAGCATCACCTTCGTGTCTGACGGAACGGTAAATTATCTTGATGGTTTCAAATTGCCTTTAGATCCCCAGCAAATGGTGCTCCGGGCCCAAGTAATCCTTCATCACACTCTAGGATCGTGTTGTGGAATGAGAATAAGAAAACAGGAGAGAGAGAGAGACAGCCACTCCAACCGACTCCTCCTTTAGTATTTCATGCAATTTAGCTGGAAACTGAAAAAGCACAAAAGTGGTCCTCAAACTCAGTCGGAGTCTATAGCCAAGGCCTAGTTGTCTTTTAACTGTTTTGGTTTTAGGGAGGAGTAGCCTAGCTCAGCATGTTTAGCAGTCTGACTCCTTTCTTGTCCTCCAGAGAAACACTCATAAACTCATCCATTAAACTACTGCCGTTTTATAACTACTACTGTTTCTGCTCATGGCAGCAATGTTAGTTTGAAGCTATTGATAATAAATGCCTCAGTGTGCAGCTGCCGGCTCATGTTCTGCAGTTTGGTCTCAGCTGAATCGCATTCGGGAATCGTCCCCAGACTTTTCTTCCGACATATTGTTGCTGCTGGCTTCCGGGTTAAGCAGGCGAGACTTTTGGGGAGTTGCATTGATGAGACAAAATCCAAATTGGGGCGATAAATGGGGTAAAATAAAAATATAAAAATAAATCTGTATGTTTAATGTATACCAAACACATAACATTGATTTAGAAGTTGAACAATCCATACAGCTAAATGCATAAGGACTAATTTTAACAATTTCCACTGAAACAAAGTGTACACAAAGTAATTTAATGGAGAACCGTGCAGATGCAAACTTTGGTAATGGAATTACGTTTTCCAAAAACGATATAAATAACTGCTCAGAATGAATATTCAAAGATGTCTGCAGAAAGAATGGAGTGTCAGTTATGATATGAAACCTTGAGTTTGAAAGGAAACAACTGGGTTATTGAAATACAGTAAGACTAGTGGATTTATACACAGTTGCAGAATTACCATATGAAGTTACATCATGGGTCCATGAGCTGTACTACACAGCAATGCATTAGTCTGCTAGAAAGAGGAGGAAGGGAAGCGCTACTAAGGTACACAATAGTACATTTTGGTAGATAGAAGGTGCTCTTTGGTAAAAGGGGTACATTGGTTATCAAGAAGAAAGGAGGACCAAGGCACTCTTCATATAATTGATTAAAATGCCTTTATTAGTATGGCATGTTCAATAGAAACAAAGTTGTTTTAAACCGAAGCGTTTCGGCTGCATGGCCTTCGTCAGGGAGTACAAAAAAAAGGAATACAATGTCCTCTTTTGAACAGCTTTTCAATTAGCAATATTCTGGATATGAGTTCCGTGTTTACCATGGCACCACGAGGTCGCCTAGGCAGAGAGCTCCTGTAAATGTGTTAATATTGGATTGTTTTAATGTTTTTTGCTTGCATTTTTTAGAGACGTTTTAGCTTAATAAATACTGATTATTTATACACTGAGTGTACAAAACATTAGGAACACCTGCTCTTTCCATGACATATACTCACCAGGTGAATCCAGGTGAAAGCTATGACCCCTTATTGATGTCACTTGTTAAAGCCACTTCAATCAGTGTAGATGAAGGGGAGGTGACAGGTTAAAGAAGGATTTTTAAGCCTGGAGACAATTGAGACATGGATTGTGTCTGTGTGCCAGTTAGAGGGTGAATGGATAAGACAAAAGATTTAAGTGCCTTTGAACGGGGTATGGTAGTATAGTGGGCTCTAAAATTACTGGCACCCCTGACTGGCAATGCACAAACAATGCTTAAACAAATATAAACAATATAATTATAGAGATAAACTCAAAATACCAACATGTGAGAAATACTGTACTTTATTGCTGTTTCAATGGAACCAACCAAAATCATTCAATTATTTAATACAAAATTAATTTTACCAAAATCAAGGTTTCATAATTATTGGCACTCCTCATTTAGTACTTAGTGCAACCACCTCTGGCAAGGATAACGGCATGGAGTCTTTTCCTGTAATGTTTGTTCAAAATCCTTCACATTCTTGGGTTTGTGCTTATCAACTGGCCTCTTCAACTCAGCCCACAGGTTTTTGATTGGATTGAGGTCCGGCGACTGAGATGGTCATGGCAAAACATTGATTTTGTTGTCACAGAACCCTTTCTGTGTGGATCTTGAGGTATGTTTTGGGTCATTGTCTTGTTGGAAAGTCCACCTACGGCCATGTCCCAGCCTTCTGATAGAGGCAACCAGATTGTCAGCCAAAATTGCCTGATACTTGGTAGAATTCTTTTCTTTTCTTCCATTTTTTATTTGAAACTGTAGATGGCACAGACTAGGACATCACAGAGGCTTGTTATAGTTCTGACTGGATTTCACTCTCCAAGGTGGGACTAACCCAATAATTGATGTGTAGTGAGTCTCTGGCGCCTTAGCGAGATCTAGCGGATGTCGGCTTCACCCAGGTAGGTGCTACATGTTGTCTGATGAGTATCTACCCATGGACTCTGCGGAAGAGCTGGGAATGGCAAGAGCTGGCTTGATGATCCAGACCTGTCTTATTGACTTGACCCCCCCCTCCCCCACTCCTGCTGGATGTGACCACTGATTCCCTCGTACTTAAGCCTGCTTCAGGACATCAGAGAACAGTTTACATTTTTTTATTTTTTTATTTCACCTTTATTTAACCAGGTAGGCTAGTTGAGAACAAGTTCTCATTTACAACTGCGACCTGGCCATGATAAAGCAAAGCAGTTCGACACATACAACAACACAGAGTTACACATGGAATAAACAAACATACAGTCAATAATACAGTATAAAAAGTCTATATACGGTGTGTGCAAATGCGGTAAGATAAGGGAGGTAAGGCAATAAATAGGCCATGGTGGTGAAGTAATTACAATTTACCAAAAGAGGAAGATAAAAAAATTAATACAGTATGGGGATGAGGTAGTTGGATGGGCTATTAACAGATGTGCTGACAATGGTGCTTAAAGCTAGTGAGGGAGATATGAGTCTCCAGCTTCAGTGATTTTTGCAGTTTGTTCCAGTCATTGGCAGCAGAGAACTGGAAGGAAAGGCAGCCAAAGGGGGAATTGGATTTGGGGGTGACCAGTGAGATATACCTGCTGGAGCGCGTGCTACGGGTGGGTGCTGCTATGGTGACCAGTGAGCTGAGATAAGGTGGGACTTTACCTAGCAGAGACTTGTAGATGACCTGGAGCCAGTGGGTTTTGCGACGAGTATGAAGTGAGGGCCAGCCAACGAGAGTGTACAGGTTGCAGTGGTAGGTTGTATATGGGGCTTTGGTGACAAAACAGATGGCATTGTGATAGACTGCATCCAATTTGTTGAGTAGAGTGTTGGAGGCTATTTTGTAGATGACATTGCCGAAGTCGAGGATTGGTAGGATGGTCAGTTTTATGAGGGTATGTTTGGCAGCATGAGTGAAGGATGCTTTGTTGCGAAATAGGAAGCCAATTCTAGATTTAATTTTGGATTGGAGATGCTTAATGTGAGTCTGGAAGGAGAGTTTACAGTCTAGCCAGACACCAAGGTATTTGTAGTTGTCCACATATTCTAAGTTAGAACCATCCAGAGTAGTGATGCTAGTCGGTGAGATTGAGGGCATCAAGCTTAGATTGTAGGATGGCTGGGGTGTTAAGCATGTCCCAGTTTAGGTCACCTAGCAGCACGAGCTCTGAAAATAGATGGGGGCAATCAATTCACATATGGTGTCCAGGGCACAGCTGGGGGCAGAAGGTGGTCTATAGCAAGCGGCAACGGTGAGAGACTTGTTTATGGAAAGGTAGATTTTTAAAAGTAGAAGCTCGAGTTGTTTGGGCACAGACCTGGATAATAAGACAGAACTCTGCAGGCTATCTTTGCAGTAGATTGCAACTCCGCCCCCTTTGGCAGTTCTATCTTGTCGGAAAATGTTGTAGTTAGGGATGGAAATTTCATGGTTTTTGGTGGTTTTCCATAACCAGGATTCAGACACGGCTCGGACAGAGTGGCAGAGTTTGCCAAAGCAGTGAATAAAACAAATTCAGGGAGGAGGCTTCTAATGTTAACATGAAACCAAACCTTTACATCACCAGAGGAACAGAGGAGGAGTAGGATAAGGGTACGGCTAAAGGGTATCAGAACTGATTGTCTAGTTCGTTCAGAACAGAGAGTAAAATGAGCAGGTTTCTGGGCACGATAGAATAGATTCAATGCTTACTGTACAGACAAAGGTATGGTAGGATGTGAATACATTGGAGGTAAACCTAGGCATTGTGTGATGATTTGAGAGATATTGTCTCTAGAAACATTTAAACCAGTTGATGTCACCGCATGTGTGGGAGGTGGAACTAAAGGGTTGGCTAAGCCATATTGAGCAGGGCTTGAGGCTCTATAGTGAATTAAGACAATAATCACTAACCAGAACAGCAATGGACAAGGCATATTGACATTAGGGAGAGTCATGCATAGCCGAGTGATCATAGGGGTCCAGTGTGTAGTTAGGCTGGCTGGAGACACGGCGATTCAGACAGCTAGCAAGCCGGGGCTAGCAAGCTAGCAGAAGGGCCTTAGAGGGACTTCGTGACGGATGAAGGCTGTTATAGCCTCCTCGTGCAGTTACGTCGATTAGACCAGTCGTGACGGAGTAGTAGGGTTCCGTGTAGCAAAGGGGTTCAGTCCAATTGGCAAATTAGGTATAGTGGCCCAAGAAATTGGCCGGTGGACCTATTCAGCTAACAGTCCGATATGCTATAGACAGCTCGCGGGCCACAGGTAGCAGGTTAGCAGATGGGCATTCAGGAGACGTCGCGATGGAGGGACCTGTTGCAGAAAGAACCCTCGGGCAGATTGCGTCGGTCGTCCAGTTGTGAAGGAGCTCCGTACCTGCAGTAAAAGGGGTCTGGACAAATTGCCAAAATAGGTTTTGTAGAGTGGCTGATGGACCTCTTCAACTAGCCGGGAGATGGGCCTAGCATGGGCTAGCTCCAGGCTAATTGGTGCTTGCTTCGAGACAGACGTTAGCCGGGAGTAGCCACTCGTATTGCAGCTAGATAGCTGCAATGATCCAGGTGAAAAAGGTTCAGAGCTTGCGATAGGAAGCCGCGGATATGGAGAGAAAATAGGTCCAGTGTACTCTGGTTTGAATCGCTTTGTGCAAATTGGCGAGAGTTTTCCGAGCTAAAGGTTAGCTGATGACCGCAAGCAGTGGTTAGCTGACTACTAGCTAGTAGCAGGTTAGCTGGCTAGCTTCTGTTAGGGGATTCTGGTTCAGAAGTAAAGAAAAATACTTTAGAAAAAGCAGATCCACACCACATTGGGTGAGGCGGGTTGCAGGAGAGTATTTTGAAGTTGAGGTTTAGAAAAATATAAAAAAGGATATGCTAAGAAAAATATATAAAAAGATATATACATGGGACACGACAGGACGAGGACAAAGACGTCTGACTGCTATGCCGTCTTGGCAGAGGAGAGTGCTGAGCGAGGAGAGTGAAGGCTCTTGACTGACTTTCAGGGGACTATTGTAGGCGTGGCCTATGTGCAGCCTGCCGTAGTTGTAATGTATTGTATTGTACTCTACTGTGCTCTGCTCACTGTTCTGTACTGTTCTCTACTCACTGTACTGTTCTGTTCTGTACTGTACTCTACTCACTTTACTGTTCTGTTCTGTACTGTACTCTACTCACTGTACTGTTCTGTATTCTACTCACTGTACTGTTCTCTACTGTACTGTACTCTACTCACTGTACTGTTCTGTTCTGTACTGTACTGTACTCTACTCACTGTACTGTTCTGTAATGTACTGTACTGTTCTCTACTATACTCTACTCACTGTTCTGTACTGTTCTCTACTCACTGTTCTGTTCTGTACTGTACTGTACTCTACTCACTGTACTGTTCTGTTCTGTACTGTACTCTACTCACTGTACTGTTCTGTACTGTACTGTACTCTACTCACTGTACTGTTCTGTTCTGTACTGTACTCTACTCACTTTACTGTTCTGTTCTGTACTGTACTGTACTTTACTGTACTGTGGGGCGGCAGGGGAGCCTAGTAACCGGAAGGCTGCAAGTTCAAATCCCAAAGCTGACAAGGTACAAATCTGTCGTTCTGCCCCTGAACAGGTAGTTAACCCACTGTTCCTAGGCCGTCATTGAAAATAAGAATTTGTTCTTAACTGACTTGCCTAGTAAAATAAAGGTAAAATAAAAAAATAACTAAAAAACTGTACTCTACTCACTTTACTGTTCTGTTCTGTACTCTACTCACTGTACTGTTCTCTACTGTACTCTACTCACTGTACTGTACTGTACTGTACTGTACTGTACTGTACTGTACTGTACTGTACTGTACTGTACTGTACTCACTGTACTGTACTGTACTGTACTCTACTCACTGTACTCTACTCACTCTAATGTTCTGTACTGCACTCTGCTCACTGTACTGTACTGTACTGTACTCTACTCACTCTACTGTTCTGTACTGTACTCTACTCACTGTACTGTACTGTACTCTACTCACTGTACTGTACAGTACTCTACTCACTGTACTGTACTCTACTCACTGTACTGTACTCTACTCACTGTACTGTACTGTACTCCTCTCACTGTACTCTACTCAATGTACTGTACTGTACTGTACTGTACTGTACTGTACTGTACTGTACTGTACTCACTGTACTGTTCTGTTCTGTTCTGTACTGTACTCTACTCACTGTACTGTTCTGTAATGTACTGTACTGTTCTCTACTATACTCTACTCACTGTTCTGTACTGTTCTCTACTCACTGTTCTGTTCTGTACTGTCTGTACTGTACTCTACTCACTGTACTGTTCTGTTCTGTACTGTACTGTACTCTACTGTACTCTACTCACTGTACTGTTCTGTTCTGTACTGTACTCTACTCACTGTACTGTTCTCTACTGTACTGTCTACTCACTGTACTGTTCTGTACTGTACTATACTGCACTGTACTGTACTCTACTCACTGTACTGTTCTGTTCTGTACTGTACTCTACTCACTGTACTGTTCTGTTCTGTACTGTACTGTTCTCTACTCACTCTACTTCTGTTCTGTACTGTTCTCTACTCACTGTACTGTTCTGTTCTGTACTGTACTGTACTCTACTCACTGTACTGTTCTGTTCTGTACTGTACTGTTCTGTACTGTACTCTACTCACTGTTCTGTTCTGTTCTGTACTGTACTCTACTCACTGTACTGTTCTGTTCTGTACTGTACTCTACTCACTGTACTGTTCTGTTCTACTGTACTCTACTCACTGTACTGTTCTGTACTGTACTATACTGTTCTGTACTGTACTCTACTCACTGTACTGTTCTGTTCTGTACTGTACTCTACTCACTTTAATGTTCTGTTCTGTACTGTACTGTACTTTACTGTACTGTGGGGCGGCTGAGCCTAGTAACCAGAAGGCTGCAAGTTCAAATCCCAAAGCTGACAAGGTACAAATCTGTACTGTTCTGCCCCTGAACAGGTAGTTAACCCACTGTTCCTAGGCCATCATTGAAAATGTTTGTTCTTAACTGACTTGCCTAGTTAAATAAAGGTAAAATAAAAAAATAACTAAAAAACTGTACTCTACTCACTTTACTGTTCTGTTCTGTACTCTACTCACTGTACTGTTCTCTACTGTACTCTACTCACTGTACTGTACTGTACTGTACTCTACTCACTGTACTGTACTGTACTCTACTCACTGTACTGTACTGTACTGTACTCTACTCACTGTACTGTACTCTACTCACTGTACTGTTCTGTTCTGTACTGTACTCTACTCACTGTACTGTACTCTACTCACTGTACTGTTCTCTACTCAGTACTCTCTGTACTGTACTCTACTCACTGTACTGTTCTCTACTCACTGTACTGTTCTCTACTCACTGTACTGTTCTGTTCTGTACTGTACTGTACTCTACTCACTGTACTGTTCTGTTCTGTACTGTTCTCTACTCACTGTACTGTTCTGTTCTGTACTGTACTGTACTCTAATGTTCTGTTCTGTACTGTACTCTACTCACTGTACTGTTCTAGTACTCAGGCTGTACTGTTCTCTACTCACTGTACTGTTCTGTTCTGTACTGAACTGTACTTAACTCACTGTACTGTACTCTGAAAATAAGTATTTGTTCTCTACTCACTGTTAACTGTTCTGTTCTGTACTGTACTCTACTCTACTCACTGTTCTGTACTCTACTCACTGTACTGTACTCTACTCACTGTACTGTACTGTACTGTACTCTACTCACTGTACTGTACTCTACTCACTGTACTGTTCTGTTCTGTACTGTACTCTACTCACTGTACTGTACTCTACTCACTGTACTGTACTCTACTCACTGTACTGTTCTCTACTCACTGTACTGTTCTGTTCTGTACTGTACTGTACTCTACTCACTGTACTGTACTCTACTCACTGTACTGTTCTCTACTCACTGTACTGTTCTGTTCTGTACTGTACTGTACTCTACTCACTGTACTGTACTCTACTCACTGTACTGTTCTGTACTGTACTGTACTCTACTCACTGTACTGTACTCTACTCACTGTACTGTTCTCTACTCACTGTACTGTTCTGTTCTGTACTGTACTGTACTCTACTCACTGTACTGTACTCTACTCACTGTACTGTTCTCTACTCACTGTACTGTTCTGTTCTGTACTGTACTGTACTCTACTCAATGTACTGTACTCTACTCACTGTACTGTACTCTACTCACTGTTCTGTTCTGTACTGTACTCTACTCACTGTTCTGTTCTGTACTCTACTCACTGTACTGTTCTGTACTGTACTCTACCTCAACAGAGCAGTCTGACTGAGCGGTGGTAGGCAGTAGCAGGCTCGTAAGCAATCATTCAAACAGCACTTTTGTGCATTTTGCCAGCAGCTCATCCCTGTGCTTCAAGCGTTGCGCTGTTTATGACTTCAAGCCCATCAACTCCCGAGATTAGGCTGGTGTAACCGAAGTGAAATGGCTAGCTCGTTAGCGTGGTGCGCGCTAATGGCGTTTCAAACGTCACTCGCTCTGAGACTTGGAGTGGTTGTTCCCCTTGCTCTGCATGGGTAGCGCTGCTTCGAGGGTGGCTGTTGTCGTTGTGTTCCTGGTTCGATCCCAGGTAGGAGCGAGGAGAGGGATGGAAGCTATACTGTTACACTGGCAATACTAAAGTGCCTATAAGAACATCCAATAGTCAAAGGTTTTTATTTGATTTCTTATTATTTTTTTAACCTTTATTTAACTAGGCAAGTCAGTTAAGAACAAATTCTTATTTTCAATGACGGCCTAGGAACAGTGGGTTAACTGCCTGTTCAGGGGCAGAACGACAGATTTGGACCTTGTCAGCTCGGGGATTATGAACTTGCAACCTTCCGGTTACTAGTCCAACGCTCTAACCACTAGGCTACCCTGCCGCCCTGAGGTTAATGAAATACAAATGGTATAGAGAGAAATAGCCCTATAATTCCTATAATAACTACAACCTAAAACTTCTTACCTGGGAATATTGAAGGCTCAGTGGAAGGGAGGACAGTAGCAGGAGACACTATGAGCTGAACATAACAGTATGCCAGTGGAAGGGAGGACAGTAACAGGAGACCAGTAGAAGGGAGGACAGTAGCAGGAGACACTATGAGCTGAACATAACAGTATGCCAGTGGAAGGGAGGACAGTAACAGGAGACCAGTAGAAGGGAGGACAGTAGCAGGAGACACTATGAGCTGAACATAACAGTATGCCAGTGGAAGGGAGGACAGTAACAGGAGACTCTATGAGCTGAACATAACAGTATGCCAGTGGAAGGGAGGACAGTAACAGGAGACACTATGAGCTGAACATAACAGTATGCCAGTGGAAGGGAGGACAGTAACAGGAGACACTATGAGCTGAACATAACAGTATGCCAGTGGAAGGGAGGACAGTAACAGGAGACACTATGAGCTGAACATAACAGTATGCCAGTGGAAGGGAGGACAGTAACAGGAGACACTATGAGCTGAACATAACAGTATGCCAGTAGAAGAGAGGACAGTAACAGGAGACACTATGAGCTGAACATAACAGTATGCCAGTGGAAGGGAGGACAGTAACAGGAGACACTATGAGCTGAACATAACAGTATGCCAGTAGAAGGGAGGACAGTAACAGGAGACACTATGAGCTGAACATAACAGTATGCCAGTGGAAGGGGGGACAGTAACAGGAGACACTATGAGCTGAACATAACAGTATGTCAGTGGAAGGGAGGACAGTAACAGGAGACACTATGAGCTGAACATAACAGTATGCCAGTGGAAGGGAGGACAGTAACAGGAGACCAGTAGAAGGGAGGACAGTAACAGGAGACACTATGAGCTGAACATAACAGTATGCCAGTAGAAGAGAGGACAGTAACAGGAGACACTATGAGCTGAACATAACAGTATGCCAGTGGAAGGGGGGACAGTAACAGGAGACACTATGAGCTGAACATAACAGTATGCCAGTGGAAGGGAGGACAGTAACAGGAGACACTATGAGCTGAACATAACAGTATGCCAGTGGAAGGGAGGACAGTAACAGGAGACACTATGAGCTGAACATAACAGTATGCCAGTGGAAGGGAGGACAGTAACAGGAGACTCTATGAGCTGAACATAACAGTATGCCAGTGGAAGAGAGGACAGTAGCAGGTGACCCAACTCTAGCACACTGGTTAGACTCCCACTGCAGAGTTGAGGGATCAGAGTTCATCGAGTGGTCAGATTCCTGTCATCACCCCATGATGAGGTTATTTTTATCCCTCTCGTAGACTCAGAATGAAGACATATAGGATCTGTTGTGTTGTTGACCTCTTGTTAACTATGGAACCTGGATTTGTGACACACACACACACACACACACACACACACACACACACACACACACACACACACACACACACACACACACACACACACACACACACACACACACACACACACACACACACACATATATACACACATACGCATTCTCCCCCCCTTCACCAAACTTGCTTGTCCCTTATTGATGACTGGGATCAGAGCAGAGGAGTGAATTTATAGCCCTTGTTAGCTGAGTGTTGGCAAGACCCATAAATCAACTAGGGGCTGCAGCAGTACAACGCCACAAACCAATTACAGCTTAAAGAGCATTACTCTGGTCCTTACATGCACACACACACACACACACACACACACACACACACACACACACACACACACACACACACACACACACACACACACACACACACACACACACACACACACACACACACACACACACACACACACACACAGATACACACACAGCTTAAAAAGGACATTACTCTGACCTGCTTGTTGAATTGGATCTCGATTCATCACTCCACACATATTCACAATGCACACACACACACACACGCCACACACAAACACGCACTCCACACACAAACATCTACCCCCCTCCATTTACGTATTCCTTTATTGCCATAATAAATATTCATTTAATTACACTGCTTTATGAAACAGCTTTTAAATGATTCCACTGTGAGTAATTATATGGTGTTGAGTAGTAAAGCAGCAGAGAATGGAGTCTGTTGGATTAGTCCATTCTAGAGGACCCATTATGACACATGATTTTTTATTTATTTCACCTTTATTTAACCAGGTAGGCCAGTTGAGAACAAGTTTTTATTCACATCTGCGACCTGGCCAAGATAAAACAAACAGTGCGATAAAAACAACAACACAGAGTTACACATAAACACGGGTACAGTCAATAACACAAAATAAAAAGCTATGCACAGTGTGTGCAAATGTAGAAGATTAGGGAGGTAAGGTAATTAAAAAAAATATATATATAAATGTAATAAATAGGCCATAGAGGTGAAATAATTACAATTTAGCAAATTAACACTTGAGTGATAGATGTGCAGATGATGATATGCAAGTAGAGATACTGGGGGGAAAAAGAGAAAGAAGATAAATAACAATAAATAACAATATGGGGATGAGGTAGTTGGGTGTACTATTTACAGATTGGCTGTGTCCAAGTACAGTGATTGGTAAGCTGCTCTGACAGCTGATGCTTAAAGTTAAGAGAGTGAAATGTATCTCCTGCTTTAGTGATTTTTGCAATTTGTTATAGTCATTGGCAGCAGAGAACTGGAAGGAAAGGCGGCCAAAGGAAGTGTTGGCTTTGTGGATGACCAGTGAAATATACCTACTGGAGCTCGTTTTACGGGCGGGTGTTGTTATGGTGACCAGTGAGCTGAGATAAGGCGGGGCTTTACCTAGAAAAAACTTATAGATGACCTGGATCTAGAGGGTTTGGCGTCGAATATGTAGCGAGTGCCAGCCAACAAGAGCATACAGGTCGCAGTAGTGGGTAGCAGAGGTCGACCCATTAATCGGAATGGCCGATTAATTAGGGCAGATTTCAAGTTTTTATAACAATTAGAAATCTGTATATTTTTTTTTACACCTTTATTTAATCTTTATTTAACTGGACAAGTCAGTTAAGAACACATTCTTATTTTCAATGACGGTGGGTTAACTGCCTTGTTCATGGGGCAGAAAGACAGATTTTCACCTTGTCAGCTCGGGGGATCCAATCTTGCAGCAACCTTACAGTTTACAAGTCCAACGCAATACACAATAACGACCTGTCTCTTGTTGCACTCCACAAGAAGACTGCCTGTTACGCTAATGCAGTAAGCCAAGGTAAGATGCTAGCTAGCATTAAACTTATCTTATAAAAACAATCAATCAATCATAATCACTAGTTAACTACACATGGTTGATGATATTACTAGATAATATTTAGCATGTCATGTATAATCTGACTGAGCATACAAGCATACAAGTATCTAAGTATCTGACTGAGCGGTGGTAGGCAGAAGCAGGCGGGTAAACATGAATTCAAACAGCACTTTCCTGCGTTTTGCCAGCAGCTCTTTGTTGCGCTGTTTATGACTTCAAGCATATCAACTCCTGAGATGAGGCTGGTGTAACCGAAGTGAAATGGCTGGCTAGTTAGCGCGCTAATAGCGTTTCAAATGTCACTCGCTCCTCTTAGCCTTGGAGTGGTTGTTTCCCTTGCTCTGCATGGGTAACTCTGCTTCGAGGGTGGCTGTTGTTGTTGTGTTCCTGGTTCGAGCCCAGGGAGGAGCGAGGAGAGGGACGGAAGCTATACTGTTACCCTGGCAATACTAAAGTGCCTATAAGAACAACCAATAGTCAAAGGTTAATGAAATACAAATGGTATAGAGATAAATAGTCCTATAATTCCTATAATAACTACAACCTAAAACTTCTTAACTGGGAATATTGAAGACTCATGTGAAAAGGAACCACCAGCTTTCATATGTTCTCATGTTCTGAGCAAAGAACTTAAACGTTAGCTCTCTTACATAGCACATATTGCATTTTTACTCTCTTCTCCAACACTTTGTTTTTGCATTATTTAAACCAAATTGAACATGTTTCATTTTTTATTTGAGGCTGAATTGATTTAAATTGATGTATTATATTAAGTTAAAAAAGTGTTCATTCAGTATTGTTGTAAAAAATATTTTCAAAAAATCAGCCGAATTAATCGGTATCGGCGGTTTTTGGCTTCCAATAATCGGTATCGGTGTCGAAAAATCATAATCGGTCGACCTCTAGTGGGTAGTATATAGGGCTTTGGTGACAAAACAGATGGCACTGTGATAGAGTGCATCCAGTTGGAGGCTGTAAATGATATTGCCGAAGTCAAGGATTGGTAGGATAGTCAGTTTTACGAGGGTATGTTTGGCAGCATGAGTGAAGGAATCTTTGTTATAGCAAATAGGAAGCTGATTCTAGAATTAGAGATGCTGGAGATGCTTAATGTGAGTGTGGAAGGAGAGTTTACAGTCTAACTAGACACCTAGTTAGACTGTAGTTGTCCACATATTCTAAGTCAGAACCGTCCAGTGTAGTGATGCTAGTCGGGCGGGTGGGTGGATGTGGTCAGAAATCGGTTGTAGAGCATGCATTTAGATTTACTAGCATTTAAAAGCAGTTGAGGTGATCAGAGAATCACCAGCAGCAAGAACGACATTATTGATATATACAGAGAAAAGAGTCGGCCTGAGAATTGAACCCTGTGGTACTCCCATAGAGACTGCCAGAGGTCCGGAAAACAGGCCCTCCGATTTGACACACTGAACTCTATCTGAGAGGTAGTTGTTGAACCAGGCGAGGCAGTCATTTGAGAAACCAAGCCTATTGAGTCTGCCGATAAGAATGTGGTGATTGACAGTATCGAAAGCCTTGGCCATGTCGATGAAGACGGCTGCACAGTACTGTCTTTTATTTATGGCGGTTATGATATCGTTTAGGACCTTGAGCGTGGCTGAGGTGCACCCATGACCAACTCGGAAACCAGGTTGCATTGTGGAGAAGGTACGGTGGGATTCGAAATGGTCGGTGATCTGTTTGTTAACTTGGCTTTCTAAGATTTTAGAAAGGCAGGGCAGGATGGATATAGGTCTGTAGCAGTTTAGGTCTAGAGTGTCTCCCCCTTTTAAGGGGGGGGATGACCGTGGCAGCTTTCCAATCTTTGGGGATCTCAGACGATACGAAAGAGAGCTTGAACAGGCCAGTAATAGGGGTTGCAACAATTTCAGCTGATAATCTTAGAAAGAGAGGGTCCAGATTGTCTAGCCCAGCTGGTTTGCAGGGATCCTGATTTTTCAGCTCTTTCAGAACATCAGCTGTCTGGATTTGGGTGAAGGAGAAGAAGGGGGTGGGGGCTTAGGCAAGTTGCTGCATGGGGTGCATAGCTGTTGGCCAGGGTAGGGGTAGCCAGGTAGAAAGCCTGACCAGCTGGAAAAAAATGCTTATTGAAATTATTATTATTATCGTAGATTGATCGGTGGTGACAGTGTTTCCTAGCCTCACTTTACAGTGTCCTAAAACTTTTTGGAATTAGTGCTACAGGATGCACATATCTGTTTGAAAAAGCTAGCCTTAAATTTCCTAACTGCCTGTGTATATTGGTTCCTGACTTCCCTGAAAAGTTGCATATCACGGGGGCTATTCGATGCTAATGCAGAACGCCACAGGATGTTTTTGTGCTGGTCAAAGAGTACAATCTTTGTCCCTATGTTCAGTTGCAAACCGTAGTTTGGCTTTGGCAGTTTTGGATCAGTGGCTTCTTCTTTGCAGCGTGGCCTTTCAGGTTATGTTGATATAGGACTTGTTTTACTGTGGATATTGCTAATTTTTTTTCCTGTTTCCTCCAGCATCTTCACAAGGTCTTTTTCTGTTGATTGATTTGCACTTTTCGCACCAAAGCACGTTCATCTCTAGGAGACAGAATTTATCTCCTTCTAGAGCGGTATGACGGCTGCGTGGTCCTATGGTGTTTGTACTTGCATACTATTGTTTGTACAGATGAATGTGGTACCTTCAGGTGTTTGGAAATTGCTCCCAATGATGAATCAGACTTGTGGAGGTCTATATATTTTTTTCTGAAGTCTTGGCTGATTTCTTTTGATTTTCCCATGATGTCAAGCAAAGAGGCACTGAGTTTGAAGGTAGGCCTTGAAGTACATCCACAGGTACACCTCCAATTGACTCAAATGATGTCCATTAGCCAATCAGAAGCTTCTAAAGCCATGACACAGTCAACACAGTCAATTTAGTGTATGTAAACTTCTGACCCACTGGAATTGGGATACAGTGGATTCTAAATTAAATAATCTGTCTGTGAACAATTGCTGGAAAAATGACTTGTGTCATGCACAAAGTAGATGTCCTAACCGACTCAAAACTATAGTTTGTTAACAAGACATTTTTGGAGTGGTTGAAAACGAGTTTTAATGACTCCAATTCAAGTGTATGTAAACTTCCGACTTCAACTGTATATTTTAACAATAAAACAATAAGGTGACCCCGAAAGCCAGATGGAGATGTGTAAATTAGACGTGCAATCGGTCTCTATATTACTCTAGCTTAGGGTATGCTGCTGCAAATGTAGGCCTACCTGTCACAAGAAAAAAAAGTGACCATGATAAGATGATAGATGTCCATGCATTGTGAATTGCACAACATATTGAGATGGGCTGTCTTGTCCCCACCATGAACGTCGATGAACGATTAGAGCAGAGAGAAAGCCGTAGAGGAGACAGATTTAGACATTGCATATCATTTAACGGTTCCCTTTCACGTCATGCTGTTCATATAAATAATTTATTATAATTTACCGGTTTCTCACAGTTATTTATCCCAGGAAATGGGATTGCGGTAAATCTCT
>NC_068421.1:16481723-16484223 GCF_023373465.1 Oncorhynchus keta | reverse complement strand
TGATTGGGATGTGGATGTTTTTAACACTGTGTTTCTGTGTGTGATTGGGATGTGGATGTTTTTAACACTGTGTTTCTGTGTGTGATTGGGATGTGGATGTTTTTAACACTGTGTTTCTGTGTGTGATTGGGATGATTGGATGTGGATGTTTTTAACACTGTGTTTCTGTGTGTGATTGGGATGTGGATGTTTTTAACACTGTGTTAATGTGTGATGATTGGGATGTGGATGATTTTAACACTGTGTTTCTGTGTGTGATTGGGATGTGGATGTTTTTAACACTGTGTTAATGTGTGTGATTGGGATGTGAATGTTTGTAACACTGTGTTTCTGTGTGTGATTGGGATGTGGATGTTTTTAACACTGTGTTAATGTGTGTGATTGGGATGTGGATGTTTTTAACACTGTGTTAATGTGTGTGATTGGGATGTGGATGTTTTTAACACTGTGTTAATGTGTGTGATTGGGATGTGAATGTTTGTAACACTGTGTTTCTGTGTGTGATTGGGATGTGGATGTTTTTAACACTGTGTTAATGTGTGTGATTGGGATGTGGATGTTTTTAACATGTGTGTGATTGGGATGTGGATGTTTTTAACACTGTGTTGATTGGGATGTGTGTGATTGGGATGTGGATGTTTTTAACACTGTGTTAATGTGTGTGATTGGGATGTGGATGTTTTTAACACTGTGTTAATGTGTGTGATTGGGATGTGGATGTTTTAACACTGTGTTAATGTGTGTGATTGGGATGTGGATGTTTTAACACTGTGTTAATGTGTGTGATTGGGATGTGGATGTTTTTAACACTGTGTTAATGTGTGTGATTGGGATGTGGATGTTTTTAACACTGTGTTAATGTGTGTGATTGGGATGTGGATGTTTTTAACACTGTGTTAATGTGTGTGATTGGGATGTGGATGTTTTTAACACTGTGTTAATGTGTTAATGTGATTGGGATGTGGATGTTTTTAACACTGTGTTAATGTGTGTGATTGGGATGTGGATGTTTTTAACACTGTGTTAATGTGTGTGATTGGGATGTGGATGTTTTTAACACTGTGTTAATGTGTGTGATTGGGATGTGGATGTTTTTAACACTGTGTTGGGAATGTTTTTAACACTGTGTTAATGTGTGTGATTGGGATGTGGATGTTTCTTTTAACACTGTGTTAATGTGTGTGATTGGGATGTGGATGTTTTTAACACTGTGATTTAACACTGTGTTTCTGTGTGTGTTGGGATGTGGATGTTTTTAACACTGTGTTTCTGTGTGTGATTGGGATGTGATGTTTTTAACACTGTGTTTCTGTGTGTGATTGGGATGTGGATGTTTTTAACACTGTGTTAATGTGTGTGATTGGGATGTGAATGTTTGTAACACTGTGTTTCTGTGTGTGATTGGGATGTGGATGTTTTTAACACTGTGTTAATGTGTGTGATTGGGATGTGGATGTTTTTAACACTGTGTTTCTGTGTGTGATTGGGATGTGAATGTTTTAACACTGTGTTTCTGTGTGTGATTGGGATGTGGATGTTTTTAACACTGTGTTTGTGTTTGATTGGGATGTGTGTGTGTTTTTTCTAGAGATCATCAGTGTGTGTGTGTGTGTGTGTGTGTGTGTGTGTGTGTGTGTGTGTGTGTGTGTGTGTGTGTGTGTGTGTGTGTGTGTGTGTGTGTGTGTGTGTCTTAGTGTAAAAGAGAGCCCTGTTGTTGTGTGTCTTTTGCCCTGCCTGCTCTCAACCCCTCCACCCCCACAGCAGAGGCCACGCTCTGAGACGGTCACATGATGGTTCACCACAGGGGTTAGAGATCAACTAGAATAAGCCAACAAGGAGATAGCTCAAACCTCAGCTGACAGTGTACAGAGGCTCAGCCAATCAGCTTGTAGCAAGCCCTGCGGACCAGATTTGGAGGTCTCTCCCATAATGACATGCTTTAGTTTAGCTTCCTATTTCAGAGTGTTACTGTGGGTGCACTGGGCAGTAGCTACATTTAGTGGGCAGTAGCTACATTTAGTGGGCAGTAGCTACATTTAGTGGGCAGTAGCTACATTTAGTGGGCAGTAGCTACATTTAGTGAGCAGTAGCTACATTTAGTGGGCAGTAGCTACATTTAGTGGGCAGCAGCTACATTTAGTGGGCAGTAGCTACATTTAGTGGGCAGTAGCTACATTTAGTGAGCAGTAGCTACATTTAGTGGGCAGTAGCTACATTTAGTGGGCAGTAGCTACATTTAGTAGCTACATTTAGTGGGCAGTAGCTACATTTAGTGGGCAGTAGCTACATTTAGTGGGCAGTAGCTACATTTAGTGGGCAGTAGCTACATTTAGTGAGCAGTAGCTACATTTAGTGGGCAGTAGCTACATTTAGTGGGCAGTAGCTACATTTAGTGGGCAGTAGCTACATTTAGTGGGCAGTAGCTACATTTAGCTACATTTAGTGAGCAGTAGCTACATTTAGTGGGCAGTAGCTACATTTAGTGGGCAGTAGCTACATT
>NC_068421.1:16444223-16476723 GCF_023373465.1 Oncorhynchus keta | reverse complement strand
AATTGGAATCTATGCTTCAAGATTGTTTTGATCACACAGACTGGGATAACTTCCGGGTTGCTCTGAGAATAACATTAAAGTTTACACTGATTAGGTGACTGAGTTCATCAGGAAGAGCATAGAGGATTTTGTTCCCACTGTGACGATTACAACTTAGCCAAACCAAAAGAAGTAGATAGATGGCAATATTTGTGCCAAAACTGAAAGCGCCAAGGTGACTGAGTACATGAACGAATACAAACAGTCCAGCTATGCCCTCCGTAAGCCAATCAAAAAGACAAAACGTCAGTACAGAGGCAAACTGGAGTCGCAATTCAACTGCTCAGACACAAAACGTATGTGGCAGGGACTCCAGGCTATCATGGATTATGAAGGGAAAACCAGCCACGTCGTGGATACCGATGCCTTGTTCCCAGACAAGCAAAACACCTTCTTCATCCGCTTCGAGGAAAAGACTGTGAGCTCTCGTTCTCCATAGCCAACATGAGTAAGACATTTAAACGTATTAACCCTCACAAGGCTGCCGGCCCAAACGGAATCCCTAACAGCTTCCTCAGAGCATGTGCAGACCAGCGAGTTGGAGTGTTTATGGACATATTCAATTCTCTCCCTATCCCAGTCTGTTGTCCCCAATTGCTTCAAGGTGTCCATTATTGTACCTGTACCCAAGAAAGTGAAGGTTACTGAACTAAATGACTATCGCCTCATAGCACTCACTTCTGTCATCACGAAGTGCTTCAAGAGGCTAGTTAAGGATCATATCACCTACACCTTACCCCACTACAATTTGCATACTGCCCCAACAGATCCATGGATAAAGCAATCGCCATTGCGCTGTCGGGCTGTATTACCGCCTGGTACGACAACTGCACCGTCCACAACCACAGGGCGGTCCGACCAATGCATCACCGGGAGCACACTGCCTGCCTTCCATTACATCTACAGCACCCGGTGTCACAGGAAGGCCAAGAAAATAGCAGAGAGAATGATTTATTTAAGTTTTTATTTCTTTCTTCACATTCCCAGTGGGTCAGAAGTTTACATACACTCAATTAGTATTTGGTAGCACTGCCTTTAAATTGTTTAACTTGGGTCAAAATGGGTAGCCTTCCACAAGCTTCCCACAATACGTTGGGTGAATTTTGTCCCATTCCTCCGGACAGAGCTGGTGTAACTGAGTCAGGTTTGTAGGCCTCCTTGCTCGCACACGCCTTTTCAGTTCTGCCCACAAACTTTCTATGGGATTGAGGTCAGGGCTTTGTGATGGCCACTCCAATACCTTGACTTTGTTGTACTTAAGCCATTTTGCCACAACTTTGGAAGTATGCTTGGGGTCATTGTCCATTTGGAAGACCCATTTGCGACCAAGCTTTAACTTCCTGACTGATGTCTTGAGATGTTGCTTCAATATATCCACGTAATTTTCTTTCCTCATGATGCCATCTATTTTGTGAAGGGAACCAGTCCCTCCTGCAGCAAAGCACCCCCGAAAACATGATGCTGCCACCCCCGTGCGTCATGCTTGGGAAATAGTTTTGTTCGGCTTGCAAGCCTCCCTCTTTTTCCTCCTGACATAACAATGGTCATCATGGGCAAACAGTTATATTTTTGTTTCACCAGACCAGGGGACATTTCTCCAAAAAGTACGATCTTCGTCCCCATGTGCAGTTGCAAACCGTAGTCTGGCTTTTTTATGGCTGTTTTGGATCAGTGGCTTCTTCCTTTCGGGTTATGTCGACATAGGACTCGTTTTACTGTGGAAATAGATACTTTTGTACCTGTTTCCTGCAGCATCTTCACAAGGTCCTTAGCTATTGTTCTGGGATTTATTTGCACTTTTCACACCAAGTACATCCATCTCTAGGAGACAGAATGCACCTCTTTTTCCTGAGCGGTGTGACGGCTACGTGGTCCCATGGTGTTTGTACTATTGTCTGTACAGATGAACGTGGTACCTTCAGGCGTTTGGAAATTGCTCCCAATGATGAACCAGACTTGTGGAGGTCTACACATTTGTTTCTGTGGTCTTGGCTGATTTCTTTTGATTTTCCCATGATGTCAAGCAATGATGCAGTGAGTTTGAAGGTAGGCCTTGAAATACATCCACAGGTGCACCTCCATTTGACTCAAATTATGTCAATTAGCCTATCAGAAGCTTCTAAAGACATGACCTCATTTCCTGTGGGTTTCTCAGGGGGAGTTGGCATATGCAATAAACACATTTGTGTGCAACAGGACAAATATAAGCATCCCCCAGAAAAGATTATGATTGAACAAAGCAACGCATCTGCTCATGCTTTAGTGTATGTTGTCAGTTATTCATTCAGCTAAATTACATTTCAGAGCAGCAAACAGAGAGAACATTAAGTATGTTCTTAAAATGGCTGCCGTCTCTTTTAGAATTCTTGTCTGAAGAGCTAGTGACCTTCAGAAGTACTCTGAGTAAATCGTTCAGACTGGAGAGTTTATCAGATGAAGCTGTGGCTCTTTGAATGGACACTTAAACGGTTGGATTGGATTGAGTGTTTGCTTGTTCGTTTGTTTATTTGTGTAATGGTTGTGGCCTTGTTGTCAGTTTCCTTGTTAGGACCCTCTATAGTGGCTATGAAGTGATATGTTTCTCATACAGAGGCAGAGGCTAGACGACACAGTAAAGGACAATGATGCAGGTCTCTTCTGCTGGTGTATCCCTCTTCTAAACTCTGTCCTGCTCTTTCTCTCTCTCCCTCCACCCCTCACTCCCTGTACTATTCCCTGTTCCATCTCATGTTCCTCAGGTTAACAACTTTCTGCCCTCAGCTTTCTGAAACTGTTTCTGTTGACAAGGTCTCCAGGGCTGTGAAGTTCTGTCTTCTCTCAGTCTGCTCTGACAGAGTCCAGCTTTACTTATGTCTGCTCAACTCCTTTGTCTGGCATTCAATGTCCCGACAATCTCACAGGCCTTGAGACTTTAGATATTACACACACACATGCCCACACACACACACGCATGCACACGCATGCACACACACACACACACACACACACACACACACACACACACACACACACACACACACACACACACACACACACACACACACACACACACACACACACACACACACACACACACACACACACACACACACACACACCCCTGTTCTGTCTCAGGTAACGGTGAGTAACAGTGAGTATTATAGCAGGCTCTGTTGAGCTCATTATCCTCTGGTCTAGTAGTGAATCTCCATGTGTGTTGTAGTCTCAACACACAGCAGCCCACAGACGGTAGGGTCATTACACTGCTGGGTTAGACACACACTGGGACACTTGTCTCTCCCTTAGTCTCCTACTCTTATTCTCTCTGTCTCTTACTTTCTCTCCCTGTTTCTGCTTTTCTCTGTCTTTCTCTCTTTCTGTCCATCTTTCTCTCACGTTTTATTCTTACTCTCTCTAGGTGTGCCCTTCTCTCTCTTGCTCTCACTCACTCTCTCTCTATACATTTATTTAAATTCAAGGGGCTTTATTGGAATGGGAAACATATTTTCACATTGCCAAGGCAAATCTCTCTCTCTCTCTCTCTCTCTCTCTCTCTCTCTCTCTCTCTCTCTCTCTCTCTCTGAATTCATTTAAATTCAAGGGGCTTTATTGGCATGGGAAACATATTTTTACATTGCCAAAGCATATCTCTCTCTCTCTCTCTCTCTCTCTCTCTCTCTCTCTCTCTCTCTCTCTCCCTCTGTCTCTCTCGCCCGCTCTGTGGAGTGTGTGTGTGTGTGTGTGTGTGTGTGTGTGTGTGTGTGTGTGTGTGTGTGTGTGTGTGTGTGTGTGTGTGTGTGTGTGTGTGTGTGTGTGTGTGTGTGTGTGTGTGTGTGTGTGTGTGTGGGATCAGTCAGGTCATACAGATGGCTGAGTGACATCATGTAGGGCTGATCCCGAGGCAGGAACTAGGACCAGGGTAAATTATAGTGTTCCCTTGGCGACCGACGGAACGGGAGCGCTCTGTCATTACCATGTGGTGGCGGTCAGCTCGCTGGTCTCAACCCAGAGCAAAAACAACCCACTGACTGTGTGTGTGAATGCGCGTGTAGCTGGTCAAAAACGTAACGTTCTCAACCGCCACGTCCCGACACATGTACACACACATCCTGATGTTTATGTTACCTTGGTTTTACCAGGAAATCAAATCTAGGACTTTATGAATTTCCTTTCCAAGAAGGATTGCTGTTCTTTTGAGGTTTCTTAACTTTAGACTCTTTAAACTTTTGCCCTGAAGGCTAATTTATGCACTTATGTTTGTGTGGGTATATACTGTTGAAAGCTAAAGGAACTGAATCTCTTCTAACCCCCCACCATCACCACATACACCAAACAGAAGTAGACTTCTGTTAGTCTTACTGGAACCCTGTTCCCCATCCTCTTTTGTTCAGGTTGCTAGGATACCCACCCCTATGGAGGAATGTTCCTCTTCTGAAACGAGCTCGCATCGTCCTCCCAGCGTCTGTTTTATGTCCTGCTAAACCCGCACGCACACACACACACACACACACACACACACACACACACACACACACACACACACACACACACACACACACACACACACACACACACACACACACACACACACCGGTGACCACAGACTCCCGTGTGGCCCCTGTGGAGGAATGAGCCCCCCCTCCCCTAGTTTGCTTAGACCCCCTGTCCTCTATCTCTCTCTCTTTTCTCTCTGCTGGCCTCCTCTTTCAGAGTTTTTATTTTTTAAATTATTTTTAATGTTGACCCCTTTTTCTCCCCAATTTCATGGTATTCAATTGTTTTAGTAGCTACTATCTTGTCTCATCGCTACAACTCCCGTACGGGCTCGGGAGAGACGAAGGTTGAAAGTCATGCGTCCTCTGATACACAACCCAACCAAGCCGCACTGCTTCTTAACACAGCGCACATCCAACCCGGAAGCCAGCCACACCGATGTGTCGGAGGAAACACCGTGCACCTGGCAACCTTGGTTTAGTGCGCACTGCGCCCGGCCCGCCACAGGAGTCGCTGGTGCGCGATGAGACAAGGATATTTCTACCTCCCTAACGCGGACGACGCTAGGCCAATTGTGCGTCGCCCCACAGACCTCCCGGTCACGGCCGGTTACGACAGAGCCTGGGAGCCTACCCAGAGTCTCTGATAGTACAGCGCCTTTAACCACTGCGCCACCCGGGAGGCCCTCCTCTTTCAGAGTTAATGTTGTATTGGCTGTCTATGAGTCAGACTTAGAGAACAGACTGTCTGCCAGGGAAGATGGGCTGGAAGAGAGTGTCTCCCCCCCTCCCTCCCTCCCTCCCTCCCTCCCTCCCTTGTCTTTCTCTCACACACACTCTCTCTATCTGTCTTTCTCATCTCATTCTGAAGTCTCACTCTCTGTCACTCTCTCCCTCTTCCTCCCTCTCTCTCTCTCTCTCTCTCTCTCTCTCTCTCTCTCTCTCTCTCTCTCTCTCTCACCCCCTCTCTCTCTCCTCTCTCTCTCTCTCTCTCTCTCTATCTCTCTCTCCCTCTTCCTCCCTCTCTCTCTCTCTCTCTCTCCCTCCCTCCCCCTCTCTCTCCATTCCCCCAGGGTCTGAAAGGTTTGTGTGTCACCACTAACGACTGAACCCTCCTGGCTCCCAGTTCCATATCTAGCTGGGGGTGGTTGTTGTTCTATTCTGTCCTGTTGGCACACTGTGGCTACTCTCTCTCACCCCAACTCTCCCCAAATTGTCTGTTGGCTTCTAGAAGTTTATTCTCTCTCTCTCTCTTTCTCTCTCTCTCTCTCTCTCTCTCTCTCTCTCTCTCTCTCTCTCTCTCTCTCTCTCTCTCTCTCTCTCTCTCTCTCTCTCTCTCTCTCTCTCTCTCTCTCTCTCTCTCTCTCTCTCTCTCTCACTCACTCTCAATTCAATTCAAGGGGCTTTATTTCCATGGGAAACACATGTTAACATTGCCAAAGCAACTGAAGTAGATAATATACAAAAGTGAAATAAACAATACAAATGAATCTCTCTCTCTCTCTCTCTGTCTATGTTTGGTTCCACCCGCTCTGTCTGAAATAGAATCCCCCCCCACACACACTATGTTTGTGAGCCGGTCTTTATTCAGTTTTATTACAGAAATATGAAGGGGAGATGCCGCCATCCCCTCTTAGAAGATTGACAGCTGAAGAGAGGAGACAGTGGGGGTTCTTCTTCCAGAACCAGAGGACGAAGAAAGGACCTAACAAACCCACATTAGGATTAGGGGATAGACACGCACACGTGGGCACACACACATTCAGACTGCTTCCCATCCAGAAATGCCCACATCCTTACACAACCCCCTCTGTCCAATCCCAGCCCATGGGAACCGTTAGCTTGTCATAGTCAGAAAATCAGAATCCAGCTGTGCATTTCATACATAAGCACAGCCTCATGCATAAAATCCATTGTTACCATTATTAAATGCTAGCATGTTGTGCATATTTCTATCATACTAGCATTCTTAAGTGCATTGTTATGCTACCACGCATTGAAAACACCTGTATGCCACCTTGGAACATCTACAGAAATTCTGGCATTTTCCCGGTCCTTATTCTGAGGAATGCTCTTCGCCAAGAGGTTAATTTGGGCTAACAGACACTAAGCTGTGGCCGTGCCTGGGTATAATAAGGATCATGGAACAGGTTTTTACGAGATGATTTCCATTTAATTCCATAAAAGCCATTCCCGCCAGCTCCTCCTTTCTCCTCCTCTCCAGTCTCCACGGCGATGGGCAATTAACGTCAGGGCTTAAACGGCAGCCAAGGCCTCACCAGCTGAGCACCAATCAGCAATCAACCAGATTAGATTTACAGCCTGGCAAAGTGATGGGCAAGAGAGAGAAGGAGTGCAGCCGAGGAGAGGGGCTGAGGTAGATGAAAGGGGATGAGAGAAAGAGAGAGGGAGGAGGAAGAGAGAGATGGTGGCGCATGAGGACTTGTGAAGGAGAAGGAGGGATGGGTAGTCGAGAGGGACTGTAGCTGAAATGAGAGATAGACAGGGAGGGAGGGAGGGAGTAGTTTCTCAAAAGTAGAAGATAATTATTTAATTGTCATGATGTAATAATCAGCTGAAATATGATGTGATTACCTTGATTATATTAATACTTGTTAATTGCTTTAGTAACACTGCATTTAACATTGTCATGCTAATAATGTGAGTTAAATTGGAGTGGCAATCAGACAGGGAGAGGAGATGCTGGGCTACAGGAAGACAGGAAGAGGAGATTCTGTGAGACAGGAAATAGGAAGAGGAGACGCTAGTGGACAGGGAGAGGAGATGCTGTGAGACAGGGAGAGAAGATGCTGTGAGACAGGTAGACAGGGAGAGGAGATGCTGGGAGACAGGGAGATAAGATGCTGGGAGACAGGTAGACAGGGAGAGGAGATGCTGGGAGACAGGGAGATAAGATGCTGGGAGACAGGTAGACAGGGAGAGGAGATGCTGGGAGACAGGGAGATAAGATGCTGGGAGACAGGTAGACAGGGAGATGAGATGCTGGGAGACAGGAAGACAGGGAGACATGGAGAGGACATGCTGGGAGACAGGGAGGGGAGATGCTGGGTGACAGGTAGACAGGGAGAGGAGATGCTGGTAATGCTGGGAGACAGGCAGAGTAGATGTTGAAAGACAGGGAGAGGAGATGTTGAAAGACAGGGAGAGGAGATGTTGGGAGACAGGGAGAGGAGATGTTGGGAGACAGGGAGAGGAGATTTTGGGAGACAGGGAGAGGAGATGTTGGGAGACAGGGAGAGGAGATGTTGGGAGACAGGGAGAGGAGATGTTGGGAGACAGGGAGACAGGGAGAGGAGATGTTGGGAGACAGGGAGAGGAGATGTTGGGAGACAGGGAGAGGAGATGTTGGGAGACAGGGAAACAGGGAGAGGAGATGTTGGGAGACAGGGAGAGGAGATGTTGGGAGACAGGGAGAGGAGATGTTGGGAGACAGGGAGAGGAGATGTTGGGAGACAGGGAGAGGAGATGTTGGGAGACAGGGAGAGGAGATGCTGGGCTACAGGAAGACAGGAAGAGGATATTCTGTGAGACAGGAAATAGGAAGAGGAGACGCTAGTGGACAGGGAGAGGAGATGCTGTGAGACAGGGAGAGAAGATGCTGTGAGACAGGTAGACAGGGAGAGGAGATGCTGGGAGACAAGGAGATAAGATGCTGGGAGACAGGTAGACAGGGAGAGGAGATGCTGGGAGACAGGGAGATAAGATGCTGGGAGACAGGTAGACAGGGAGAGGAGATGCTGGGAGACAGGGAGATAAGATGCTGGGAGACAGGTAGACAGGGAGAGGAGATGCTGGGAGACAGGGAGACATGGAGAGGACATGCTGGGAGACAGGGAGGGGAGATGCTGGGTGACAGGTAGACAGGGAGAGGAGATGCTGGTAATGCTGGGAGACAGGCAGAGTAGATGTTGAAAGACAGGGAGAGGAGATGTTGAAAGACAGGGAGAGGAGATGTTGGGAGACAGGGAGAGGAGATTTTGGGAGACAGGGAGAGGAGATGTTGGGAGACAGGGAGAGGAGATGTTGGGAGACAGGGAGAGGAGATGTTGGGAGACAGGGAGACAGGGAGAGGAGATGTTGGGAGACAGGGAAACAGGGAGAGGAGATGTTGGGAGACAGGGAGAGGAGATGTTGGGAGACAGGGAAACAGGGAGAGGAGATGTTGGGAGACAGGCAGAGTAGATGTTGAAAGACAGGGAGAGGAGATGTTGAAAGACAGGGAGAGGAGATGTTGGGAGACAGGGAGAGGAGATTTTGGGAGACAGGGAGAGGAGATGCTGGGCTACAGGAAGACAGGAAGAGGAGATTCTGTGAGACAGGAAATAGGAAGAGGAGACGCTAGTGGACAGGGAGAGGAGATGCTGTGAGACAGGGAGAGAAGATGCTGTGAGACAGGTAGACAGGGAGAGGAGATGCTGGGAGACAGGGAGATAAGATGCTGGGAGACAGGTAGACAGGGAGAGGAGATGCTGGGAGACAGGGAGATAAGATGCTGGGAGACAGGTAGACAGGGAGAGGAGATGCTGGGAGACAGGGAGATAAGATGCTGGGAGACAGGTAGACAGGGAGAGGAGATGCTGGGAGACAGGAAGACAGGGAGACATGGAGAGGACATGCTGGGAGACAGGGAGGGGAGATGCTGGGTGACAGGTAGACAGGGAGAGGAGATGCTGGTAATGCTGGGAGACAGGCAGAGTAGATGTTGAAAGACAGGGAGAGGAGATGTTGAAAGACAGGGAGAGGAGATGTTGGGAGACAGGGAGAGGAGATTTTGGGAGACAGGGAGAGGAGATGTTGGGAGACAGGGAGAGGAGATGTTGGGAGACAGGGAGAGGAGATGTTGGGAGACAGGGAGACAGGGAGAGGAGATGTTGGGAGACAGGGAAACAGGGAGAGGAGATGTTGGGAGACAGGGAGAGGAGATGTTGGGAGACAGGGAAACAGGGAGAGGAGATGTTGGGAGACAGGGAGAGGAGATGTTGGGAGACAGGGAAACAGGGAGAGGGGATGTTGGGAGACAGGGAGAGGAGATGTTGGGAGACAGGGAGAGGAGATGTTGGGAGACAGGGAGAGGAGATGTTGGGAGACAGGGAGACAGGGAGAGGAGATGTTGGGAGACAGGGAGAGGAGATGTTGGGAGACAGGGAGAGGAGATTTTGGGAGACAGGGAGAGGAGATGTTGGGAGACAGGGAGACAGGGAGAGGAGATGCTGGTGGACAGGGAGATGAGATGCTGAAAGACAAGGAGAGAGGGAGAGGAGATGCTGGGAGACAGGTCTTTGTCCCATCGCGCACTAGCGACTCCTGTGGCTGGCCGTGTGCAGTGCACGCTGACACGGTCACCAGGTGTCTCCTATGGTGGGCTGGGTGCAGGGCACGCTGACACGGTCACCAGGTGTCTCCTATGGTGGGCTGCAGCTTCTGGGTTTAGTGGGCATTGTGTCAAGAAGCAGTGTGGCTTGGTTGAGTTGTATTTAGGAGGACACACCGCTCTCGACCTTCACCTCTCCCGAGTCTGTACGGGAGTTGCAGCAATGAGACAAGACTGTAACTACCAATTGGATATCACAAAATTAGGGAGAAAACAGGGGTAAAAAAAATATATCTTTCTAAAATCATGGGCATTAATATGGAGTTGGCTCCCCCTTTGCTGCTATAACAGCCTCCACTCTTCTAGGAAGGTTTTCCACTAGATGCTGGAACATTGCTGTGAACATTTGCTTCCATTCAGCCACAAGAGCATTAGTGAGGTCGGGCACTGATGATGTTGGGTGATCATGCTTCGCTCGGAGTCGGCGTTCCAATTCATCCCAAATGTGTTCAATGGGATGGAGGTCAGGGCTCTGTGCAGGCCATTTAAGTTCTTCCACACCAATCTTGACAAACCATTTCTGTATGGACCTAGCTTTGTGCACGGGTCATTGTCACACTGAAACAGGAAAGGGCCTTCCCCAAACTGTTGCCACAAGGTTGAAAGCACAGAATTGTCTAGAATGTATGCTGTAGTGTTAAGATTTCCCTTCACTGGATCTAAGGGGCCTAGCCCGAACCATGAAAAACAGCCCCAGACCATTATTCCTCTTCCACCAAACTTTACAATTGGCAGTATGCATTGGGTCAGGTAGTGTTACTCTGGCATCCACCAAACCCAGATTCGTCCATTGGACTGCCAGATAATGAAGCATGATTCACCACTCCAGAGAACACGTTTCCACTGCCCCAGAGTCCAATGGCGGCGAGCTTTACACCACTCCAGCCAACGCTTGGCGTTGCGCATGGTGATCTTAGGCTTGTGTGCGGCTGCTCGACCATGGAAACCCATTTCATGAAGCTCCCGATGAACAGTAATTGTGCTGACATTGCTTCCAGAGGCAGTTTGGAACTTGGTAGTGAGTGTTGCAACCGAGGATGGACTAATTTTACTCGCTACACACATTAGCGCTCGGCGGTCCCGTTCTGTGAGCTTGTTTGGCCTACCACTTTGCAGCTGAGCCGTTGTTGCTCCTAAATGTTTCCACGTCACAATAACAGCACTTACAGTTGACCGGGGAAGCTCTAGCAGGGCAGATGAACTGACTTGTTGGAAAGGTGGCATCCTATGACGGTGCCACGTTGAAAGTCACTGAGCTCTTCAGTAAGGGCCAATCTACTGCCAATGTTTGTCTATGGAGATTGCATGGCTGTGTGCTCAATTTTTATACACCTGTCAGCAATGGCTGTGGCTAAAGAATCCAAATGCACTAATTTGAAGGCCATGCGGTGTATGTTTGGGCACGTGGCAAGCGTGGGAATGAGAGTAGACAGACTTGTGCCTGCAGGAGTGAGGCCTTGGGGTGGCCTCAATGGACACAATGCACGAGTGTGTGTGTATTTGTGTGAGTGTGTGTGTGTTTATAGTTCTAATTGTGCATATGCTCATGCAAATGAATCTGCGTGTCTGGGATTGTGAATATAAGTGTCTGTTCTAATGTGTGTAAATCCTGATTTATCCACCTCTTAGTAGAGCACGTGCTTTATATAATGCTACATGTGAACAGTAGTCTTATACTGGCACTGCGTTGTACTATGTTTTTCTTGTTCTTTATTGGGTTTGACAATAAACATGTCATTTGACAAGCTCTTTAAGCCCCCTCCATTCAGCCAGTGGCAGAAATACTGCATGAACACAGCATACATCATGTGTATAATGGAGACAAAGTGGCTTACAGAGACCACCAGCAACACCACGGACATCAAATCAATGGCCTGATAGCGAGGTCTATAGGGACACTTATATGTGTGTAAAATATGCCTGTGATCAGATAATGTAAATGACACACACAATCAGATGCAGACACATGACACACACACACACACATACACACAAATACATACATACACACACACACACACACACACACACACACACACACACACACACACACACACACACACACACACACACGCACACACACACACACACACACACACACACACACACACACACACACACAAATACATACACACACACACACAAATACATACACACACACACACACACACAAATACATATACACACACACACACACACACACACACACACACACACACACACACACACACACACACACACACACACACACACACACACACACACACACACACACACACACACACACACACACACACACACACACACACACACACACACACACACACACACACACACACACACACACACACACACACACACACACACACTCAACATCATGATGATTGAAATGCCAGTTTAACACGGTCTGGCAAAGCCACTTGCCTTCTATCTCGGCTGCAGACAGTGTATCAAGTGTGATTTGGTCATTCAGAGTATACGGAGGGAGAGGAACTCAAATGGGATCAGGGTAGTAAAGGTGTTAGATGTTTATATACCCGTTTTTCACAGCATGTCTCATAGGGCTGACCCCATGTAATCGACTGGTCAATTGTTTGTTCGAGCAGACGCAAATATATATATTTTTATGGCACACGAGACACCTGTCTGATTCATGCCTGATTCATGCCTGAGTGGACTAATCCATTGTGGAGGCCACAGGGAGAGTACACGAGTATCACCAGTAGTACATTTACCGTTAATTACCATCATTTCTCATCCACAATGTTTGTTTGGCTATGGTAATTTCTGTTAATTTATTATATATATTATTATTAAGGTCTTACTGTTCTCATTGAAGGGGTGGACACGTTGGTTGCCAAGAGCACAACTCTTTCCATTGTTAATTCATTGTCTTTTATTTGGGGCGTTCCAGTCAATTCTGAGTAAGAACATGCACCTCAATACACATACTGTAGATGTAGGATTAGGCTACCTGGCCTGTACGCGAATGTAGGAGGAGGGAGAGGAGGAGGGGGAGGGTCAGGAACAGGTTGTTTCTTCTGGATCGGCTATATTGATCTCTGGCTCTTTCTTAAGTAATCCGTGTCTTCATTTTTAATCACAGTGCTTAAAAGCATCAGACCAGCTCAATAGCCTACATATAGTTGATTTTATTCAAACTTACTGTAGGTTAAGTCTATGTATGGAAAAATACGATTAGTCGAAAGAACAGGTGACTCTCGTCGACCGAGTCAGGGACAGCCTTAATGTCTCCAGTCTCCATGTAACTGATTTATTGTCTCAAAGTGAACATTGATTTCCTCTGTGACCACAACACCACACAAGGACTTTGTCTTTCTTAACACCAGATATTTAACCACATATCCAGGCTTTCTTGTTCTCTGTCCTTTTATGAGGAATAGTGTCAGTGGCTCTCTCTCTCTCTCTCTCTCTCTCTGCCTCTCTTTCTCGCTTCCTTTCTCTTTCTCCCCCGCCCACTCAATACTAATGACTAGTTTTCAGACTTTGGCTGTGTGTTTAAGATTTCATTAAGATCACCTCATCCAGTCACCTCTGTGAAACCCAATGAGCAGCCCTGAATCTCAGATTGAGAAGAACACTGAGGTCTGACATCCATTTATATTATGCCACTTTGGGTTGACCTCTTGAGAGCAGGCTCCAAAAGTCCTTCTGAATCTTCTAGAATGTTACAGAATGTTACAGAGGCTACCATGGTCTGTGGGCAGCACTATGCCTGGTCTAGGTTTGACTTTGTCTTGACTTTATGAAGTAGGCTGAGCTACAATCTGGCCTTGAAAGTCCTATAGCTTTTCCTGACCCCATTGACCTGTGCAGGACAAACTCTGTGTCCTATATATACTGAACTCCCTGGCCAGCTGCTGCCCCCTTGGCTTCTTCTAACAGGGTTGAGACCACTCACAACAACATGTGTTCAACAACTCCCATACCTTCAGCTTTTCTTCGACAGTAATTGCACAATCACAAAGGCCCTTACCAATAAACTCATCCAGGCATCCAATTTCCAATTCTACTTCCCAACACTCTGAGGTAGGAGTAGTAACAATCCCCAACAACCTGAGGCATTAGCAGAGGTGAAAAAAGTACCCAATTGTCATACTTGAGTAAAAAGTAAAGATACCTTAATAGAAAATGACTCAAGTAAAAGTGTAAGTCATTAAAATACTACTTGCGTAAAAGTCTAAAAGTATTTGGTTTCAAATTACACGTAAATATCAAAAGTAAATGTTATAGCTAAAATAGACTTACGTATCAAAAGTATAAATAATTTCAAATGTCATATTTTAAGGAAACCAGACGGCACCATTATGTTTTATTTTTTGCGGATAGCGAGGGTCACACTCCCAACACTCAGACATAATTTACACACTAATTTACATATGTAGCCTAGCGGTTAAGAGCGTTGGGCCAGATCAGAGGCAGTAGGGATGACCAGGGATGTTCACTTTGGACAATGTTTCTGTCCTGCTAAGCATTCAAAATGTAACACGTACTTTTGGGTGTCAGGGAAAATGTATGAAAAAGTCCCATATTTTTCATCAGGAATGTAGGGAGGTAAAAGTTGTCAAAAATGAGAAATAGTGAAGTACATATATCCCCCAAAGTATTTACAGAGACTTTGGAAAGTGTTCAGACCCCTTGACTTTTTCCCACATTTTGTTGCAGCCTTACGTTGCAGCCTTATTGTAAAATGGATTTTGAAAACAAAAATGTCCTCAGCAATCTACACACAATACCCCGTAATGACAAGGCAAAACAGGTATATACATATTTTTTGCAAATGTATAAAAAACTGAAATACGTTACACATAAGAATTCAGACCCTTTGCTATGAGACTCGAAATTGAGCTCAGGTGCATCCTGTTTCCGTTGATCATCCTTGAGATGTTTCTTCCACTTGATTGTGGTACATTCAATTGATTGGACATTAACTGGAAAGGCACACACCTGTCTATATAAGGTCCCACAGTTGACAGTGCATGTCAGAGCAAAAACCAAGCCATGAGGTCGAAGGAATTGTCTATAGAGCGCCGAGACAGGATTGTGTCGATGCACAGATCTGGGGAAGGGTACCAAAAAATGTCTATAGCATTGAATGGAAGAAGTTTGGAACCACCAAGACTCTTATTAGAGCTGGCCGCCCGGCCAAACTGAGCAGTCGGGGGAGAAGAACCTTGGTCAGGCAGGTGACCAAGAAACCGATGGACACTCTGACAGAGCTCTAGAGTTCCTCTGTGGAAATGGGAGAACCTTCCAGAAGGACAACCATCTCTGCAGCACTCCACCAATCATCCCTTCATGGTAGAGTGGCCAGACGGAAGCCACTCCTCAGTAGAAGGCACATGACAGCCTGCTTGGAGTTTGACAAAACTCTGATGAAACCAAGGTTGAACTCTTTGGCCTGAATGCCAACCATCACTTCTGGAGGAAACCTGGCACCATCCCTACAGTCAACCATGGTGGTGGCAGCATCATGCTGTGGGAATGTTTTTCAGCAGGAGGGAATGTGAGACTAGTCAGGATCGAGGCAAAGATGAATTGAGCAAAGTACAGGGAGCACTCAGGACCTTAGACTGGGGCGAAAGGCTCACCTTCCAACAGGACAATGGCTGTAATCACACATTCAAGAGAACACAGTTTGTGGCTTCGGGACAAGTTTCTGAATGTCCTTGAGTGGCCCAGCCAGATCCCGGCCTTGATCCAGATCTAACATTTCTGACGAGACCTATAAATAGCTGTGCAGCAACACTACACTCCCAATCCAACCGGAACTGCAGAGAAGAATGAGAGAAACTCCCCAAATACAAGTGTGCCAAGCTTGTAGCGTCATACCTAAGGAGGTTCAAGGCTGTAATCGCTGCCAAAGGTGCTTCAACAAAGTACTGAATACTTATGTAAATGTCATGTTTTTCTTTTTAATAAATAAGTAAAGAATTCTAGAAACCTTGTTTTGCTTTGTCATTTGGGGGTATTGTGTGTAGATTGATGGGGGATAAAAAAAAAGGCATTTTAACATAAGGCCGTAACCTAACAAAAATGTGGATAAAGTCAAGGGGTCTGAAGGTACGTTCTGAAGGCACTGTAAGTAGTACTTTAAAGTATGTTTTTTACTTAAAGTACTTTACACAACTGGGTATTAGTAGTAAACACCAAGGCCAGTGTTTCCCTCCTCCATGGTGGTGAGGTGGGATCGGTTGTAGCTGTCAACTGCAGCCCCTCCCTCGCGTTAGATGAACCGTTACTCCTCCGAGCGGGTTGCTGCTGTAGCGAGACAATGGCCCCTAAATCAATTACAGCCACAGTCCAGTGGTTCCTGGGCTGCTTCCCTTCCACACAGTCAACCACGCTCTGATGCTCCCTGCTCCCCTTTCCTCCATCCTTCCTCCCCACAGTCCCCATCTCCCTCATCTGCTGAAAATGCAACAACACAAAAACAACATATCGCTGGATTCAAACTTACAACCTTTGGAATAATCTGCACATGCTTATGCCGATCACCATCCATGTCCACAACGCTCTAGGACAACAGGACAAAACCAAAACCTACTTGAGGGTAACAGCGCTCACTGTTGAGGGTAACAGCGCTCACTGTTGAGGGTAACAGCGCTCACTGTTGAGGGTAACAGCGCTCACTGTTGAGGGTAACAGCGCTCACTGTTGCCCCGGGTTGGATGTTGAATGCTGACTTGTAACATGGGTGACCTGGCTGGAAAATGAGGCCCCTTTAAGAAGGAATCATGGGGATAAATAAGCTTAAAGGAGAGAGAGAGAGAGAGGTAGGGAAGAAAGAGACAGTGAGGTCACCCTCAAATAGAATCTAATTGTGAAGGATGGGAGGGAAGGAGGGTGTGTGTGTTTGTTTGTGCCTCTGTGTGTGTATACTGTAGAATACAGGCATGAGGAAAGTTCTTGTGAAGATTGTGCAGTAGTAGTAGTAGTAGTAATATGTACACTAAAACCCTCTATCACTTAAGTTTAGACTGGCTGGTTCTGTGTTGCTATGTGTGATGGGGTGGCTGGGTGAGCGAAGAAACAGAAAAGAGAAGGAGAGGAAGGAGGCAGGGATTGTCACGTTCTGACCTTTATTTCCTTTGTTTTGACATTATTTAGTTTGGTCAGGGCGTGAGTTGGGGTGGGCAGTCTATGTTTGTTTTTCTATGATTTGGGTATTTCTATGTTTCGGCCTAGTATGGTTCTCAATCAGAGGCAGGTGTCATTAGTTGTCTCTGATTGAGAATCATACTTAGGTAGCCTGGGTTTCACTGTGTGTTTGTGGGTGATTGTTCCTGTCTCTGTGTTTGCACCAGAGAGGGCTGTTTTAGGTTTTCACGTTTCTTGTTTTTGTTAGTCTGTTCATGTATAGTTTTCTTCATTAAAGAACCATGAATAGAAACCACGCTGCATTTTGGTCCGCCTCTCCTTCACGTCAAGAAAACCGTTACAGGGATGAAGGGAAGTTTGTAGGGAGTGATATGTTTTCCCCTTGTGACCTCTATGTGTGAACAAATGAGTCATAAACTCTGCTGACAGGAGCGTCACAATGTGACAGTGACAGGAAACGTGGTGTGACCTAATTCTTAATAGTCATGGTCAGTTGAACTGTCCGTCTCGACCGTGCTAGGAACACAGCATGACCAGGTCGTCAACGGTTGAAACCTCCATATTTTTTTGACCACAGTCACAGCTCACACAGAAATAGCCTCCCATGTCCTCCTACACTTGTAACCCCCCCCTCTCTCTCTCTCTCTCTCTCTCTCTCTCTCTCTCTCTCTCTCTCTCTCTCTCTCTCTCTCTCTACCACTCTCTCCCTTTCTCACTCTCTCTCTCCCTTTCTCTTTGTGCCCCCGCTTTCTCTCTTAGCTGTTTGCGTCCCCTTCACCTCACCCTCTTTCTCTCCTCCCTATCTGTTTATCTTTCTCTCTCCTGTATCTGTGCCTGTGGAGTATATACTGGAGATGAGGATATTATGAGGTGATGTCATGTCTTGGAAAACAAGAGCGTTATGACATCAGTCACTCTTCATCCCCCTATTTCTCTCCCTCTTTTTCTTGGTCTCTAGTTCTGCAGACTGATGTGGTGGTCTGTACTCTGCCTGACCTCCACAGCTTGTTTTCCTCATGATTGTTTACACATGCCGTTGATTATAAATCAAAAAGCAATATTAAGTAACTGTAATGTTTGACTATACTGGCACCACATAAGGTCTTGGTACACATAAGAGAGATGTTCCTATCCCTGTTACATGGCCAGGTCAGGCCTACACACTTTTTCCTCTCTAATGTGTGTTTGTGTGTGTGTGTGTGTGTGTGTGTGTTTCTGTCACACAGTGGTGCAGGCTCCTGTGGTAATTCGATCAATTCACAGCCACCCTTGTCTCAGCACAGTGAGAAAATACTGTTTGAGACAGCACTTACCCATTTAGCTTACCTTCACAACTCACTAGCGCACACGCTAGCATGGCTCTTCGTTTGGCATCGCTGGCACTTCACAAAGTGCAAACGCCAGCCCTGGTGGTCTCTTAGATAAGCTAGACACTTTTTCTCATTGTTGTTTTTTTAATGTATTTTTTATACTGCCTGAGTGCACTCTCTAGCTTTTAGCCCAAACTAGCCTAATAACCCCACTCTACTTTAGCGCCGACACTAGTCACTCTGAACTCCAATAGCCTAGACTTTAGGGCACACGTGGGCCCCTGCTCTATGGACTCTACTCTTAATACGATATTCTCTACTCTTCTATCATACTCTATAGCCCTGTGTTCACCTGCTAGCACGTAGCCTCATTAATCCTTCCCTGCCACTCACTGCTTTACCACTCATGCTAACGGTGCCCCTCGTCTAGTCGAGTTTAGGTCCCTGCAAGCTTATCGCTAGGTACCATGCTAGCCTGGCTAATGAGCAGAGGGTTTAAAGGAGAGTTCCTGCTGGGTGTGTACCTGCAGGGTATCAGGTCTCAGGTGCAGCTAATGCTAATCCCCTCTGCCTGCTCATAGCTAAAGGACTGCAGCTGGGCCCGACTCTGTAATAACCCCTTTAAGAGCATGGCTTAATAATAAACTGATAAAGTGTTACTCTCGGGCTCGCTGTCGCTAATAGCATCCTCAGAACTGCACACTATGACCCTAGCTAACGATCATGACCCCTATAACACTCACCAGCACTCCTTCTCAATGTAATCCCTTAGCCTGTACTCATTAGCTTTTAACCCTGTGGTGGATAAAAGAGAAAAACACCTAATTTAATTATATGTGCAATAACACCTGAAGCACTGTTACCATAACACCCACAGCTGCTTTTGTAAATGTAGCCCTATGTCGGAACATTGCTCAATCATTGAAGTCTGAACTTCAATGCTGCTCATCGTCACCTCTTTTCTCTCGTTCCCTATCTCTCTGTCTCTCTCTCTGTCTGTGGTTTCTCTCGTTCCCTATCTCTCTGTCTCTCTCTCTCTCTGTCTGTGGTTTCTCTCGTTCCCTATCTCTCTGTCTCTCTCTGTCTGTGGTTTCTCTCGTTCCCTATCTCTCTGTCTCTCTCTCTCTCTGTCTGTGGTTTCTCTCGTTCCCTATCTCTCTGTCTCTCTCTGTCTGTGGTTTCTCTCGTTCCCTATCTCTCTGTCTCTCTCTCTGTCTGTGGTTTCTCTCGTTCCCTATCTCTCTGTCTCTCTCTGTCTGTGGTTTCTCTCTCCCTTTCTCTCTGTCTCTCTCTCTGTCTGTGGTTTCTCTCGTTCCCTATCTCTCTGTCTCTCTCTCTGTCTGTGGTTTCTCTCTCCCTTTCTCTCTGTCTCTCCCTCCTCTCCTCCTCTCTCTGAATGATGAATGAGGTGAAGGAGATAAAAAGCTGACTGTGGCATAGAGAAAGAGTCAGTCTATCCACTGACTGCCTAACAGGGAGGAAAACAGCCCTGTGGCACCTGAATACTGTCAGTTTTCACTTAACGCTCCTCATCGCCTTTCATTGGCCAAGTGCAGCACGGCAAACAGACTGCATAGCTGAGTACCATCTCTCTGCGTTATTTGTCTCCCTCTTTTTCACAAGCGAATGTACTGTATGCACACACACTACTAAACAGAAACACACATGCCCACACGCAGGCACATGCCCACACACACACCTCCTCACGCACACACATGAAGGTCCCACACACAGTATACAGTATACTCTTTTTGTATATCCATCCATGTATTTTTCCTCCCTTATTCCAGAGCCTCTATCAGAGACATTCCTTCCCTTTAATGTTCTGTATTATCTTGAGGAGACAAATCCTGTCCTTCCACAATGCCCAGAGGCCCTCTGACAGGTCCAATGCCCCGAGGCCCTCTGACAGGTCCAATGCCCAGAGGCCCTCTGACAGGTCCAATGCCCAGAGGCCCTCTGACAGGTCCAATGCCCCGAGGCCCTCTGACAGGTCCAATGCCCCGAGGCCCTCCGGCAGGTCCAATGCCCAGAGGCCCTCCGGCAGGTCCAATGCCCAGAGGCCCTCTGACAGGTCCAATGCCCAGAGGCCCTCCGACAGGTCCAATGCCCCGAGGCCCTCCGGCAGGTCCAATGCCCAGAGGCCCTCCGGCAGGTCCAATGCCCAGAGGCCCTCCGGCAGGTCCAATGCCCAGAGGCCCTCCGACAGGTCCAATGCCCCGAGGCCCTCCGACAGGTCCAATGCCCCGAGGCCCTCCGGCAGGTCCAATGCCCAGAGGCCCTCCGACAGGTCCAATGCCCCGATGCCCTCCGGCAGGTCCCTTTGTAAAACAGTTTGTAAAACAGTGCGCTGCTGCAGCTTTCCTGTTATTATCATGTTGTACGGTATTGAAGTCTTTGAAATCCCAATGAGAATTGGGAGCAAAGAACAGTTTGCTCCCAGTTATTCTATCGAAAGTAAGAACAGAAACAGATTTCACCACATGGTTATTTCTTCATCAAGTGCCTCACCATTCTCAGGAGTCATAGAAGATTGACCTTTTCCCTCTCCCTATGACCTTTGCCTACTGTAGGGGACCATAGGGGTTGTTGGGGTGTACAACCCCCCGCCTGCCTCCCAGGATGATTACCATGCAACCTGGATGCCCCAGGGTGTCTCCCCGTCACCAGGAGTGATAGATGGGTAGTAGGGTAGAGAGATGGCAGAGGGTGGTGGTAAGGGGTAAAGGGGGCTCACCAGGAGTGATAGATGGGTAGTAGGGTAGAGAGATGGCAGAGGGTGGTGGTAAGGGGTGCTCACCAGGAGTGATAGATGGGTAGTAGGGTAGAGAGATGGCAGAGGGTGGTGGTAAGGGGTAAACGGGGCTCACCAGGAGTGATAGATGGGTAGTAGGGTAGAGAGATGGCAGAGGGTGGTGGTAAGGGGTAAAGGGGTCTCACCAGGAGTGAAAGATGGGTAGTAGGGTAGAGAGATGGCAGAGGGTGGTGGTAAGGGGTAAAGGGGGCTCACCAGGAGTGAAAGGCAGCAGGATGAAGTGACCTGGGGATTAGGGTGTAGGGTGGTGAAGAGGACACCCTGGTTCCTTCGCAACAGGACCATCTGAGCCTACCTGAGGAAGCTAGCTGTGTCCATCTGTGGCTGTCTACTTTGGTCTTAGTGGGGTGCTATACCCCCCTAGTCGTAGAGAGTAGCACGGGGCGGTATTTGTGTGTTGGATAATTCTGATAAATGAACATTTCCACCAACAGACAGACCATGACAGTTTATGCCGTTGCTGAGGCTTTTTCTGTCGAAGTTTCCAGGGTCTGAGCTATAGAAATGAATGAAAATACAAAGTTAAGATGAATATGAGCTGAACGTTCCCAGACTACCACTGTAACCAGTCTGAGATCATCGTCACATAGCCAGGCGGAGAGAAGGAAGAGAAGGGAGAGAGAGAGGGAGAGTGTGTGTAAAGCAGGGGTTCTTTTGTCTTTGTGTGTGTGTGTGGGTCTAGGGAGCAGGTCTTTGAGGAGAGCCCGGACCCACATCAGGCCTATAAAGACCAGGAAGTGGTGTCTGGAGATGACTAATGAAAACGGAGGTTGTATTAGTTAATGTGATGACTGTTGCTCATCGAATGATTACAGGTTTCTAATTGCGTGATTAACTGAATCAAGTAATTATTAACTCATTAACCTGGGGCACCATGGGAAAATGAGTTTTATTGAGTTTCTATTTCCCAAATTAACTCAAAGAATATCAGAATATCGATTTTACAACAGCCGCTAATTAACCAGTTACCTCTACCAATCTCGTTCTGAACGTCGTATAGCCCGTGAATCTGCACGGACCCGGGTCTCATCAATGAGTTCATACCACACCAATCTTAGTTTAATATTTACTAAATAGCTAAAATGATGATAAAAGATACACATAGACAAAACACATTCTAGGCTATTGATTAGAACTTAGTATAACGGGCCAACACACTATGGCGCGTGTTACCCACAATGGGGATTTCAAAGAGAGAGAGAAAAAAGAAAGTACCAGAGAGAAATATACATTTGGGTGCATTTGTCAGCTATGCTTATTCTAACCATAGCCTTGCCCCAAACTGCCGCTCTTATGGGTCAGAATATAATGATGTAGTGACGTTTTTGAGGTTTCAGATGGGAAGCTCAGCGTGTCGTTTAGGCTTCTCAATGACGCACTTCTCCGGCGCAACTCTCTGCTCTTCCTCACGATGTCAGTGTCCTTTTGGTCTGATTCCTCGCCCTTGCTCTGGGAGGGGTCTTCTGAGGACAGACAGCTCTGTAGCTCAGAGCTCACAGCGTAGGAATGAAACAGTGTAGATACCACGATTCGAAGGTCAGTTAGGTGGTCCGGCTTGAATTCACCCGGTTAGACACAGCTACTTATCAGTAGCATGGGTAGAAAAAGATTTCTTTGTCTTCAACCTTGGGTTGAGTTTTGGGTTCGTTGACTTTTTAGAACTCGGCTGCAGCTTGGGTCACAGTCTGATATGTTAATTCTTAACTCACATGTCTTATACCCTCGGGTCAGAAGTGGGCGTAACCACCTTTAGGGCAATTCTATGGGCGTACTAAGTTAAGAAGCAAGGTCTAGATTTGACTCAAATCCAATTTTAGACAACTAACTTCACATTTCATCTTTACCAAAACATTCTTTTTGATTTGGACATTTTCCACACAACGTACAATGTATTAACATCAAACATATACTAGGAAAACTCTTCACATTACAATGTTTTCGTAATAACATCATCTATTAACCTTTAATAACAAAACAAAAATGACATACATTTTCATATTCCATCTATTGTCATGACCACCATTGTGGCTGACGGAAACCATTGTTCCAAAGTCCCTTTATTTCCTGTTTAATGTTCTGAGGCTGGTTCTCCATAGTAACAGGACAAATTAATTTGTCTGGGGCCTGAGATTTACCAGGGGTGTGAGGGGTAAAAAAAAACCCACATCTTCAGACCCCTAGATCTCTCCTCCTCTGTTGGGGGTGAGAGATAATCTGTAGGGTTGAGGTCTCCTGTAACCTGTCTCCTGTAACCTGTCTCCTGTAACCTGACCTGATCATGACAGTCATGACATCTCCCTCCATCAACTCTTTCTCCATTTATCCCTCCCTCCCTACCCCCCTCCCTCCCTACCCCCCTCCCTCCCTCCCTACCCCTCTTCCTACCCCCTCCCTACCCTCGTCCCTCCCTCCCTACCCCCTCCTTCCCTAGCCCCTACCACCCTCCCTCCCTAGCCCCTACCACCCTCCCTCCCTACCCCCTCCCTCCCTACCCCCTCCCTACCTCCCTCCCTCCCTACCCCCTCCTTCCCTAGCCCCTCCCCCCCCCCCCTCCCTCCCTACCCCCTCCCTCCCTCTTCCCTGGCCAGAGTGGCAGTTGGGCGTGGTGTTTGTTTGTTTTCTATGTCTTAGCCTGTTCATGAGATGTGATGATGATGTGAGAATGTGAGTGTCCATGTGTGTGTTTGTGCGGTGTGTTGTTTAAGTGTGTGTGAGTGTTATTTGGAATCTGTTTAGGTGTAGCTGGTATGTGGGTATTTTCATCAGTGGGTGTATTAGCCCTTAGTACTGTCAGCATCGCGCCTTCCTGGTATTTGGTGATCATGCCATTACGTGTGGATTTCTTAGCCCCTGCTGCGGAAAATATTTTCCTCTAAATCGACTTAACCCGATCACACCGATAAGCCACACAGTTAAGCAGTTTGTCTTAAATGTCACAATGCAAGACCTCTTGACACCACCTTACCTACTCTTTTCCATTCCAATACTTACTTTATCTCTCTCTCTCTCTCTCTCTCTCTCTCTCTCTCTCTCTCTCTCTCTCTCTCTCTCTCTCTCTCTCTCTCTCTCTCTCTCTCTCTCTCTCTCTCTCTCTCTCTCTCTCTCTCTCTCTCTCTCTCTCTCTCTCTCTCTCTCTCTCTCTCTCTCTCTCTCTCTCTCTCTCTCTCTCTCTCTCTCTCTCTCTCTCTTCTGCAGGGATTTATTTTTGCTGACTGGGAGAATGTGTGGTAGCGTAGAAATATTCAGAATAATATTAAAAAGCTGGCTTTCTGACTTTGGCGTTGGTATGAGTCGGACAGCAGGGTGCATGCAGTATCCAACTACTTTACCAGAGTATGGACACAAATATATTTCCAGCAATTAAGCCCTTCTGCCTTATATAGTAAGCTTGCATTAAGTGTTCTATGTGAATATGATCAAAATAACAGAAACATTCATTACATAGTCGATTACATTGAAATATGCAATGGCTTCGGACGGCCTTGGAATAATCCAACTGGGAAACGCAATGCATGGAAATTGAGCATAGGAGTGACTGTCTATAGGAGTGACTGTCTACAGGAGTGACTATCTATAGGAGTCACTGCACATATAGATAGAGACATATACGGTTGAAGTCGGAAAGTTTACATACACCTCAGCCAAACACATTTAAACTCAGTTTTTCACAATTCCTGACATTTAATCCTAGTAAAAATTCACGGTCTTAGGTCAGTTAGGATCACCACATTATTTTAAGAATGTGAAATATCAGAATAATAGTAGAGATAATTATTTATTTCAGCGCTTATTTCTTTCTTCACATTCCCAGTAGGTCAGAAGTTTACATACACTCAATTAGCATTTGGTAGCATTGCCTTTAAATTGTTTAACTTGGGTCAAACGTTTTGGGTAGCCTTCCACAAGCTTCCCACAATAAGTGGGGTGAATTTTTGCCCATTCCTCCTGACAGAGCTGGAGTAACTGAGTCAGGTTTGTATGCTTCCTTGCTCGCACACGCTTTTTCAGTTCTGCCCACACATTTTCTATAGGATTGAGGTCAGGGCTTTGTGATGGCCACTCCAATACCTTGACTTTAAGCCATTTTGCCACAACTTTGGAAGTATGCTTGGGGTCATTGTCCATTTGGAAGACCCATTTGCGACCAAGCTTTAACTTCCTGACTGATGTCTTGAGACGTTGCTTCAATATATCCACATAATTCTCCTCCCTCTTGATACCATCTATTTTGTGAAGAGCACCAGTCCCTCCTGCAGCAAAGCACCCCCACAACATGATGCTGCCACCCCCGTGCTTCACGGTTGGGATGGTGTTCTTCGGTTTGCAAGCATCCCCCTTTTTCATCCAAACATAACGATGGACATTATGGCCAAACAGTTCTATTTTTGTTTCATCAGACCAGGGGACATTTCTCCAAGAATTACGATCTTTGTCCCCATGTGCAGTTGCAAAACGTAGTCAGGCTTTTTTTAATGTTGGTTGTGGAGCAGTGGCTTCTTCCATGCTGAGCCACCTTTAAGGTTATGTCGATGTAGGACTCGTTTTACTGTAGATATAGATACTATTGTACCTGTTTCCTCCAGCATCTTCTCAAGGTCCTTTGCTGTTGTTCTGGGATTGATTTGCACTTTTTGCACCAAAGTACGTTAACAACCTCTCTAGGGTACGTTGGACGGTAACGTCCAACCTGACCAACATCCAGTGAAATTGCAGAGCGCTAAATTCAAAAACAGAAATACTGATTTTAAAAATTCAGAAAACATATAAGTGTTATACATAGTTTTAAAGATTAACTTCTTGTGAATCCAACCACGGTGTCAGATTTCAAAAAGGCTTTACGGCGAAAGCATACCTTACGATTATTTGAGAACATCGCTCAGCAAACAAATCATTACAAACAGTAACCAGCCAAGTAGAAGTCAGAAATAGAGATAAAATCAATCACTTACCTTTGATGATATTCATATGGTTGCACTCAGACGACATTTACTCAATAAATGTTTGTTTTGTTCGATAAAGTCTCTCTTTATATCCAAAAACCTTAGTTTTGTTCACACGTTTTCTTCAGTAAGCCACAGGCTCAAACGCAGTCACAACAGGCAGAGAAAAAAAAATCAAAATTGTATCCGTACAGTTCATAGAAACATGTCAGACAATGTTTATATTCAATCCTCAGGATGTTTTTAGCCTAAATAATCAATAATATTTCAACCGGACAATAACGTCGTCAATATAAAAGGTAAACAAGAAAGGCGCGCTCTAGGGATTGCGCATTAAAAAGCTCTGTGACACTTTAGGGTCCAGTCATTCAGACTGGTCTTACTCCCTATTTTTTCAAAATACAAACAATTTCTAAAGACTGTTGACATCTAGTGGAAGGCATAGGAACTGCAATTTGAGTCCTAAGTCAATGCATACTGTAATGGCATTGAATAGAAAACTACAAACATGTCAAAAATCCTACTTCCTGGATGGATTTTTCTCATGTTTTCACCTGCCACCTTTCACAGACATTATTTGAACAGTTTTGGAAACTTTAGAGTGTTTCCATCCAAATCTACCAATTTTTTGCATATCCTAACTTCTGGGCCTGAGTAGCAGGCAGTTTTCTTTGGGCACACTTTTTATCCGGAGGTGAAAATAGTGCTCCCTACCCTAGAGAAGTTAATCTCTAGGATACAGAATGAATCTCCTTCCTGAGTGATATGACGGCTGTGTGGTCCCATGGTGTTTATACATGCGTTCTATTGTTTGTACAGATGAACGTGGTGCCTTCAGTCATTTTGGAAATTGCTCTCTAACTGACTTGTCAAAACTATAGTTTGTTGACAAGAAATTTGTAGAGTGGATGAAAAACAAGTTTTAATGACTCCAACCTAAGTGTATAAACTTCCAACTTCAACTGCACATAGTAGTGTCAGGACCCGGTTACGAACCCAGGTCTCCGGAGTGAGAAACAGTCACTTAACCAACTGAGCCACGAATAGTCAGCAGAACCCAGAAGATGAGGCAGCCACAGCAGTACTTGAGACGGTGTATTTAATGAAGTAAAAAGTGAAGTTCTTCAGGAAAACATGTAACTCCACAACCTCAAAAGGAATTCCACAAGAACAAAGGTAATCCTCCAAGACAAAAAGGTAAATCCACAAGGTGGAAGGTATAGCACAAAAAGCCTCAAAAGATACTCAAAAACAAACAAACAAGAACAAAAAACAGAATTCCACAAGAGAGTCCACCGGGATCAACAAGAGTTCTCAGAGTACTAGGGCTGGGTGCTAACATACAAACACAGAGCAAAGAACTGAGGAAAACAAAGGGTTTAAATACAATCAGGGGAAACGAGGCACAGGTGCAAATAATATTGGGGATCAAGGGAAAACAAAAGGTCAAAAGGCACAATGGGGGCATCTAGTGACCAAAAACCGGAACAACCCTGGCCAAATCCTGACAAGTAGCAGTCAAAAGTTTGGACAAACCCACTCATTCCAGGGTTTTCTTTATTTTTACTATTTTCTACATTGTAGAATAGTAGTGAAGACATCAAAACTATGAAATAACACATATGTAATATGTATCAGTTGTGTTGTGACAAGGTAATGATGGTATACAGAAGATAGCCTATTTGGTTAAAGACCAAGTTATGGCAAGAACAGCTCAACTAAGCAAAAAGGAACGACAGTCCATCATTACTTTAAGACATGAAGGTCAGTCAATCAGGCAGTCACAAAAACCATCAAGCGCTATGATGAAACTGGCTTTCATGAGGACCGACACAGGATAGTAAGACCCAGAGTTACCTCTGCTGCAGAGGATAAGTTGATTAGATTTAACTGCACCTCAGATTGCAGCCCAAATAAATGCTTCACAGAGTTTAAGTAACAGACACATCTCATTATCAACGGTTTAATTGCTGCAAAGAAACCATTACTGAAGGACACCAATAAGAAGAGACTTGCTTGTGCCAAGAAACATGAGCATTAGACTGGTGAAAATATGTCCTTTTGTCTGATGAGTCCAAATGTTTATTTTTGGTTCCAACCGGTGTGTCTTTGTGAGACGCGGAGTAGGTGAACGGATGATCTCTGCATGTGTGGTTCCCACCGTGAAGCATGGAGGAGTAGGTGTGAAGGTGTGGAGGTGCTTTGCTGGTGACACTGTCTGTGATTTATTTAGAATTCAAGGCACACTTAACCAGCATGGCTACCACATTATTCTGCAGCGATATGCCATCCCATCCAGTTTCTGTTTAGTGGGACTATAATTTGTTTTTCAACAGGACAATGACCCAAAACACACCTCCAGCCTGTGTAAGAGCTATTTGACTAATGAGAGTGATGGAGTGCTGCATCAGATGACCTGGCCTCCACAATCACCCGATCTCAACCCAATTGAGATGGTTTGGGATGAGTTGAACCACAGAGTGAAGAAAAAGCAGCCAACAAGTGCTCAGCATCACGTGGGAACTCCTTCAAGACTGTTGGAAAAGCATTCCAGGTGAAACTGGTTGAGAGAATGCCAAGAGTGTGCAAAGCTGTCATCAAGGCAATGGGTGGCTACTTTGAAGAATCTAAAATAAAATATATTTCAATTTGTTTAACACTTTTTTGGTTACTACATGATTCCAAAAAATGCAAAAACCGAGCATCAGAGTGACTTCTAGAGTGACTGAAACATGCCAATTATATTCTAATGTTGATCTGAATGTTGCCATTTATTGTACATAAATGGAAACATTGTCCTATGTTGTCGTTTATTGTTGGCTTGCCCATGTTATCATTTGTTTTAGGCTTGCCTAAGTTATCATTTGTTGTTGACTTGCCCATGTTATGGTTTGTTGTTGGCTTGCCTATGTTATCATTTGTTGTTGGCTTGCCTATGTTATCATTTGTTGTTGGCTCTCCCATGTTATTGTTGTGTTGTTGGCTTGCCCATGTAATCGTTTGTTGTTGTGTTGTTGGCTTGCCCATGTTATTGTTTGTTGTTGACTTGCCCATGTTGTTGTTTGTTGTTGGCTTGCCCATGTTATTGTTTGTTGTTGGCTTGCCCATGTTATTGTTTGTTGTTGGCTTGCCCATGTTATTGTTTGTTGTTGACTTGCCCATGTTATGGTTTGTTGTTGGCTTGCCCATGTTATGGTTTGTTGTTGACTTGCCCATGTTATGGTTTGTTGTTGGCTTGCCCATGTTATTGTTTGTTGTTGGCTTGCCCATGTTATCGTTTGTTGTTGACTTGCCCATGTTATTGTTTGTTGTTGGCTTGCCCATGTTGTTGTTTGTTGTTGACTTGCCCATGTTATTGTTTGTTGTTGACTTGCCCATGTTATTGTTTGTTGTTGGCTTGCCCATGTTATTGTTTGTTGTTGGCTTGCCCATGTTGTTGTTTGTTGTTGACTTGCCCATGTTGTTGTTTGTTGTTGACTTGCCCATGTTATTGTTTGTTGTTGGCTCTCCCATGTTATTGTTTGTTGGCTCTCCCATGTTATTGCAGATTAACACTGGAGTGATAAATTATCAGATGATCATGTACAGGTAGAGATATTGGTGTGCAAAAGAGCAGAAAAGTAAATAAATAAAAACTGTGGGGATTAGGTAGGTGAAAATGGGTGTGCTATTTACCAATAGATTATGTACAACTGCAGCGATCGGTTAGCTGCTCAGCTAGCTGATGTTTGAAGTTGGTGAGGGAGATAAAAGTCTCCAACTTCAGCGATTTTTGCAATTCGTTCCAGTCACAGGCAGCAGAGTACTGGAACGAAAGGCGGCCAAATGAGGTGTTGGCTTTAGGGATGATCAATGAGATACACCTGCTGGAGCGCGTGCTACGGATGGGTGTTGCCATCGTGACCAGTGAACTGAGATAAGGCGGAGCTTTGCCTAGCATGGCCTTGTAGATGACCTGGAGCCAGTGGGTCTGGCGACGAATATGTAGCGAGGGCCAGCCGACTAGAGCATACAAGTCGCAGTGGTGGGTAGTATAAGGTGCTTTAGTGACAAAACGGATGGCACTGTGATAAACTGCATCCAGTTTGCTGAGAAGAGTGTTGGAAGCAATTTTGTAGATGACATCGCCGAAGTCGAGGATCGGTAGGATAGTCAGTTTTACTAGGGTAAGCTTGGCAGCGTGAGTGAAGGAGGCTTTGTTGCGGAATAGAAAGCCGATTCTTGATTTGATTTTCGATTGGAGATGTTTGATATGGGTCTGGAAGGAGAGTTTGCAGTCTAGCCAGACACCTAGGTACTTATAGGTGTCCACATATTCAAGGTCGGAACCATCCAGTGTGGTGATGCTAGTCGGGCATGCGGGTGCAGGCAGCGATCGGTTGAAAAGCATGCATTTGGTTTTACTAGCGTTTAAGAGCAGTTGGAGGCCACGGAAGGAGTGTTGTATGGCATTGAAGCTCGATTGGAGGTTAGATAGCACAGTGTCCAATGACGGGCCGAAAGTGTATACAATGGTGTCGTCTGCGTAGAGGTGGATCAGGGAATCGCCCGCAGCAAGAGCAACATCATTGATATATACAGAGAAAAGAGTCGGCCCGAGAATTGAACCCCCATAGAGAATGCCAGAGGACCGGACAGCATGCCCTCCGATTTGACACACTGAACTCTGTCTGCAAAGTAATTGGTGAACCAGGCAAGGCAGTCATCCGAAAAACCGAGGCTACTGAGTCTGCCGATAAGAATATGGTGATTGACAGAGTCGAAAGCCTTGGCAAGGTCGATGAAGACGGCTGCCCAGTACTGTCTTTTATCGATGGCGGTTATGATGTCGTTTAGTACCTTGAGTGTGGCTGAGGTGCACCCGTGACCGGCTCGGAAACCAGATTGCATAGCGGAGAAGGTACGGTGGGATTCGAGATGGTCAGTGACCTGTTTGTTGACTTGGCTTTCGAAGACCTTAGATAGGCAGGGCAGGATGGATATAGGTCTGTAACAGTTTGGGTCCAGGGTGTCTCCCCCTTTGAAGAGGGGGATGACTGCGGCTGCTTGCCAATCCTTGGGGATCTCAGACGATATGAAAGAGAGGTTGAACAGGCTGGTAATAGGGGTTGCGAAAATGGCGGCGGACAGTTTCAGAAATAGAGGGTCCAGATTGTCAAGCCCAGCTGATTTATACGGGTCCAGGTTTTGCAGCTCTTTCAGAACATCTGCTATCTGGATTTGGGTAAAGGAGAACCTGGAGAGGCTTGGGCGAGGTGCTGCGGGGGGGCCGGAGCTGTTGGCCGAGGTAGGGGTAGCCAGGCGGAAGGCATGGCCAGCCGTTGAGAAACGCTTGTTGAAGTTTTCGATAATCATGGATTTGTCGGTGGTGACCGTGTTCCCTAGCCTCAGTGCAGTGGGCAGCTGGGAGGAGGTGCTCTTGTTCTCCATGGACTTCACAGTGTCCCAGAACTTTTTGGAGTTGGAGCTACAGGATGCAAACTTCTGCCTGAAGAAGCTGGCCTTAGCTTTCCTGACTGACTGCGTGTATTGGTTCCTGACTTCCCTGAACAGTTGCATATCGCGGGGACTGTTCGATGCTATTGCAGTCCGCCACAGGATGTTTTTGTGCTGGTCGAGGGCAGTCAGGTCTGGAGTGAACCAAGGGCTGTATCTGTTCTTAGTTCTGCATTTTTTGAACGGAGCATGCTTATCTAAAATGGTGAGGAAGTTACTCTTAAAGAATGACCAAGCATCCTCAACTGACGGGATGAGGTCAATGTCCTTCCAGGATACCCGGGCCAGGTCGATTAGAAAGGCCTGCTCACAGAAGTGTTTTAGGGAGCGTTTGACAGTGATGAGGGGTGGTCGTTTGACTGTGGCACCGTAGCGGATACAGGCAATGAGGCAGTGGTCGCTGAGATCCTGGTTGAAGACAGCGGAGGTGTATTTGGAGGGCCAGTTGGTCAGGATGACGTCTATGAGGGTGCCCTTGCTTACAGAGTTAGGGTTCCTTGATGATTTGATTTTGATTTTTTTTATTTGATTTTGATTTGATTTTGATGATTTTGATTTGATTTTGATGATTTTGTACCTGGTGGGTTCCTTGATGATTTGTGTGAGATTGAGGGCATCTAGCTTAGATTGTAGGACTGCCGGGGTGTTAAGCATATCCCAGTTTAGGTAACCTAACAGAACAAACTCTGAAGCTAGATGGGGGGCAATCAATTCATAAATGGTGTCCAGGGCACAGCTGGGAGCTGAGGGGGGTCGGTAGCAGGCGGCAACAGTGAGAGACTTATTTCTGGAGAGAGTAATTTTCAGAATTAGTAGTTTGAACTGTTTGGGTATGGACCTGGAAAGTATGACATTACTTTGCAGGCTATCTCTGCAGTAGACTGCGATTCCTCCCCCTTTGGCAGTTCTATCTT